>NC_091162.1:46630067-46847567 GCF_040958095.1 Procambarus clarkii | reverse complement strand
AGTGACGGTGGTGGCGAACAGTAGTAGTAGTGTAAAGTGCGACTAGAACCGCGCGCACCAGCTGCCAGGTGGCACTCCATGGAGTGCCATCCGACAGCTGGTGCGCAGGTGTCTAGTCGCACAGGGTTTTTGGGGATTTTCGGGGAAGTTTTGGCGTGTTTCGGACGCGTGTGAGCGTGTTGTGTTTGGGTATGTGGTCATGAAAGAGAGTAAGTTATGTTGACGAGTGCCAGGTGGTGCGCGCGCGGTTGTCGTCGCAGCGCGGGTGTCTAGTCACAGGGGTTTAAGATTGGAATTTCCCGGAAGTTTGGCGCGTGGCGGTCTTGAGTGGCGGGTGAGCAGGTGCGGCCCCCCACCCCGCGCGGGTCTACTCCTCGGGGATAGGGGAAAGATGTGAGTAGTGTGAGAGTAAGTGATAGAGTAAGAAAATAGAAGGAAGAGAGAGGAAGGAGTAAATGAATATGTATGTGTGTTTGCGTAGCCTTAATCCTGTCGAAGGCGGTCTTGAGTGGCTGGTGAGCAGGTGCGGCCCCTCGCTCTAGACACAAAGGGAATTTCTGGGAAGACGTATGAAAATACAAGGATAAGAGTGGAATATGAGGAAGGAGATTGTCATAGACTTAATGATAATAGTTTGATGATTGTGACTAGAGGATGTTTGGGGAGGGGGGAGGGAGAGGAGAACCCCCATACCTGAGAGGATGGCCTAGACATCCATTAGCTTCCTCCTACAGGAAGTCGTAAGTGCGAGAGGAGGGTATGAGAGAGCACTCTCCTGCGGAAGTGTCCCATTTCGTCTTAAAGGGTTTTCAATGTTCATCCCACGGCGGGTCCCCTTACACTGTGGATTCTGGTAAGGAGGGGGCGAGGAACTTACTCCTGCCGACAGACAGACCCACACCTGTCACCCATCAATCAATCACTCACACCCCTCATCCCCACCCGCTCCCATACCATCAACCATTGTTCCGTGCATTCTCTTTTAGTATGTGTAAGCTATATCGCAACGTGATCAACATGGTGAGAGCAATAACGAGGGAAAAGTAAACACATTATATAAATTTATTTCTTTATTAAACACTTAAGCGATTTACAACGATAATAATAATAATAATAATAATAATAATAATAATAATAATAATAATAATAATAATAATAAGACTTCTTCTTGGTGGTTTAGCTAGCAGACAGATGTAGAAAGGCTTTCATTCAGTCCATCGGTCCTTCCTGACACGCTAGTCAATCAGTCAATCTGTAGAAAGGGAAAAAGGTTATAAGTTTCGTTGTTGTCAATGTTGTAAACATAAATACAGTCATTATTATGTTCATCATTCAATCCTACATAAAGTATTACTCACCGCAGTATCATCCTAACCAACTTCGTCACACAGCGATTCACACTCAGCATCACTACCGTTTAAGCAGAATGTTTGCCTACACACAGGCATTTTCATCTGAGCGTAATTGAATTTCAACACTTTTTCATCATTCTTGCGAAATTGACCATATTTAAACGCTTCATCAAAGTGAAGCAGGGCGGCCTCTAAGCCTAGTCTGCAAAAATGATATGCAAAATAAACGGCGTAATTCCCACAGAAGTAACTATTCAAGGATTGAATCCTTTTCTTCATAATATATAGGGTATAGTCTTGGAAGTAAGACATAAACTCTTCGAAATATCTTGAATAAGATCCTATTGCAGGATTGGCATAGTTGTCTAGTATAACTATCTCACTTCTACCTTCATCCTTATTTACATAGAATGTTATCCAATGACCCATTTTATTATGAGAACCCGACTCCAGAGTGTTCATTATGAACACCACAGGTCTTTTTTTATGTATTTTTGTCAGTATTTTCCGTACGTCATCAGCTAGGAAACATCCTAGATAGTCTACCCTAGCACCTAAATTACTTCTGATAGCCTCATTTATTTCCAAACAATTCATATTAGTATTTTATCCTCGCGTATCACAAATAACGCGACGATCCGCGTTAATGCTGATCACACCTGTTGTAGAGCCGTAAACTAGTATGACTTTATTTCTAGCTACTCCGCGTTTAAATTCCAAAGCGATCCTCAGATTACCACTTTTTTCAATTGGGATGGTGTCATCGATATCCTCGGGTTGTAAATTAAAGGCCAGTATGGTTCCACCATTCACATATGTGTCATAAGATAATATATTGTCTTTATCGAAGCCTAAGGCTTGTAATGCTGTGTAATACAACTTGGCGCAGTTATGAGGGAAGTCACACCCAATATGGACAATATTAGTGCTATTCTGTGATATTAATACTTTACTAAGCTCGCAGTTTTCCAAATAAAGCGGGTTGCGATTATATGCACCAGACACAGCCTCCATATCAAGGATGATCATATATAAATGTTCTGGTATAACAGTCCCCCACGGCTGGTCCATTGTAATAGAGCGTTGACCTGTGCCCAATATATACGTTTTGTATAATGTTTTATTAAAAGTATACGTAATAGGAGAGTTGTTCTGCACCATGGCTTTATTAACTGCTACTAATCCTTCAGGGTATGGCAATACCCGATCCACCCATAGACGTGTAGACTTGATATTATATTTAAAATTAGCATGTTCATTATCGCTGAGTATAAGCCACTTATCAGGTTGAAGTTCGAGCCTCACCCTGATGTCCACATTATCCAAAACGTATTCACTAACGGATGTGACATCCAGCATTAGTTTAAAACATGGCTTTCTCCTCCCTCGACCTGTCCCTCTGGAGGAATACTTTTTTGTATTCTCCCACACAGTGCAGATGGCTCTTCCTTTCTAGAATATCCTCCTTCATGGTCTTGTTTGCAAACACTACCTTTATTAGGCAGTCTCTGTCCTTGTTGTACCAGCCCAACCTGAAAAACCTCCTCATTGTTTACTATTCCATTTTTGCCTATGGGAGCCTTCCTGTTACACACACAAATCACAATAGTGTGATGCATAAAATGAACAAATTCACAAGGGCCGTGATGAGGGTTCGAACCTACATCTTAGCAGATCCTAGATGCTGCCTTAATCGACTAGGCCATGACATGGTCAAAAGAATTGCAACCAGGAGTTAATTTTTCTTCTCATGGATCCTGCAGTCTATCCACGACACAAACCAGGGTTTTACACAATTCCCCCATGCACTCGGGCTCTGTCAGATCCTCTCAGACATAGGTTCGAACCCTCATAACGGCCCTTGTGGATTTGTTCACGAGCCTTCCTGTTCTCTGATGCCCAGAGCTACCACTGATCTTTTTCTTTCTAGCAGCTGACTGGTGCACCTTGCTGCTTCCTGAGAGGTAGCTGCTTGTGTGGCTACCTCCCTCACTGTAGCCATTGCTTCTGAGCTCTTTTCCAGAATTTCAGCAATTGTTTCATGTACAGAGGCATTCCTTTCCGATGAACCATTTCCATCATCCCTTTGGGTGATTATCTGAGGTTCAGTCTCCATATTGTTCTCACTGAGGGTTTTTATCTCCTCCTTTGCTGGGTCAACTTGCTTTGCAGGTTGTTTATTTTATATTTCATTTCATGCATCTCCTTCCTGATTTCCTTCCAAACTTGGGAGAACATTTCTTTCATTAAGTCAATTTGACTTTTCCCTGTGCTCTTGATGTGTGTACTTACCTAGTTACTCACCTAGTTGTGTTTGTTGGGGTTGAGCTCTGGCTCTTTGGTCCCGCTTCTCAACCATTAATCATCGGATGTACAGATTCCTGAGCCTACTGAGCTTCATCATATCTACATTTGAAACTGTGTATGGAGTCTGCCTCCACCACATCACTGCCTAATGTGCATTCCACCTATTAACTACTCTGATATTGAAAAAGTTCTTTCTAATGTCCCTGTGGTTCATTTGGGTACTTAGTCTCCACATATGTTCCCTTGTTATTGTACCACCCATGTTAAAAAATTTATCCTTATTTACTCTGTCAATTCCTCAGAGAATATTATCAGTAGTGATCATGTCTCCCCTTACTCTTCTGTCTTCTAGTGTCACCATATATGTGTGTGTGTACTCACCTAATTGTGCTTGCGGGGGTTGAGCTCTGGCTCTTTGGTCCCGCCTCTCAACCGTCAATCAACTGGTGTACAGATTCCTGAGCCTACTGGGCTCTATCATATCTACATTTGAAACTGTGTATGGAGTCAGCCTCCACCACATCACTTCCTAGTGCATTCCATTTACTAACTACTCTGACACTGAAAAAGTTCTTTCAAATGTATCTGTGGCTCATTTGGGTACTCAGCTTCCACCTGTGTCCCCTTGTTCGCGTCCCTCCAGTGTTGAATAGTTTATCCTTGTTTACCCGGTCGATTCCCCTGAGGATTTTGTAGGTTGTGATCATGTCCCCCCTTACTCTTCTGTCTTCCAGTGTCGTAAGGTACATTTCCCGCAGCCTTTCCTCATAACTCATGCCTCTTAGTTCTGGGACTAGTCTAGTAGCATACCTTTGGACTTTTTCCAGCTTCGTCTTGTGCTTGACAAGGTACGGGCTCCATGCTGGGGCCGCATACTCCAGGATTAGTCTTACATATGTTGTGTACAAGATTCTGAATGATTCCTTACACAGGTTCCTGAACGCCGTTCTGATGTTAGCCAGCCTCGCATATGCCGCAGACGTTATTCTTTTTATGTGGGCTTCAGGAGACAGGTTTGGTGTGATATCAACTCCTAGATCTTTCTCTCTGTCTGTTTCATTAAGTACTTCATCTCCTATTCTGTATCTTGTGTCTGGCCTCCTGTTTCCACTGCCTAGTTTCATTACTTTGCATTTACTCGGGTTGAACTTCAACAGCCATTTGTTGGACCATTCACTCAGTCTATCTAGGTCATCTTGTAGCCTCCTACTATCATCCTCTGTTCCAATCCTCCTCATAATTTTTGCATCGTCGGCAAACATTGAGAGGAACGAATCTATACCCTCTGGGAGATCATTTACATATACCAGAAACAGTATATGTCCAAGGACTGACCCTTGCGGGACTCCACTTGTAACGTCTCGCCAATCTGAGACCTCACCCCTCACACAGACTCGTTGTCTCCTGTTGCTTAGGTACTCCTCTATCCACCGGAGTACCTTCCCTTTCACTCCAGCCTGCGTCTCCAACTTTCGCACTAGCCTCTTGTGTGGCACTGTATCAAAGACTTTCTGACAATCCATAAATATGCAGTCTGCCCACCCTTCTCTTTCTTGCCTTATTTTTGTTGCCGGTGTGTGTGTGTGTGTGTGTGTGTGTGTGTGTGTGTGTGTGTGTGTGTGTGTGGGTGGGTGGGTGGGTGGGTGGGTGCGTGCGTGCGTGCGTGAGTGTGTGTGTGTTTGTACTCACCTAATTGTACTCACCTAATTGTGCTTGCGGGGGTTGAGCTTTGGCTCTTTGGTTCCGCCTCTCAACCGTCAATCAACTGGTGTACAGATTCCTAAGCCTACTGGGCTCTATCACATCTACATTTGAAACTATGTATGGAGTCCGCCTCCACCATATCACTTCCTAGTGCATTCCATTTACTAACTACTCTGACACTGAAAAAGTTCTTTCAAATGTATCTGTGGCTCATTTGGGTACTCAGCTTCCACCTGTGTCCCCTTGTTCGCGTCCCTCCAGTGTTGAATAGTTCATAGTTCATCCTTGTTTACCCGGTCGATTCCCCTGAGGATTTTGTAGGTTGCGATCATGTCCCCCCCCTTACTCTTCTGTCTTCCAGTGTCGTATAGTGCATTTCCCGCAGCCTTTCCTCATAACTCATGCCTCTTAGTTCTGGGACTAGTCTAGTAGCATACCTTTGGACTTTTTCCAGCTTCGTCTTGTGCTTGATAAGGTACGGGCTCCATGCTGGGGCCGCATACTCCAGGATTGGTCTTACATATGTGGTGTACAAGATTCTGAATGATTCCTTACACAGGTTCCTGAACGCCGTTCTGATGTTAGCCAGCCTCGCATATGCCGCAGACGTTATTCTCTTTATGTGGGCTTCAGGAGACAGGTTTGGTGTGATATCAACTCCTAGATCTTTCTCTCTGTCTGTTTCATTAAGTACTTCATCTCCTATTCTGTATCCTGTGTCTGGCCTCCTGTTTCCACTGCCTAGTTTCATTACTTTGCATTTACTCGGGTTGAACTTCAACAGCCATTTGTTGGACCATTCACTCAGTCTATCTAGGTCATCTTGTAGCCTCCTACTATCATCCTCTGTTCCAATCCTCCTCATAATTTTTGCATCGTCGGCAAACATTGAGAGGAACGAATCTATACCCTCTGGGAGATCATTTACATATACCAGAAACAGTATAGGTCCAAGGACTGACCCCTGCGGGACTCCACTTGTGACGTCTCGCCAATCTGAGACCTCACCCCTCACACAGACTCGTTGTCTCCTGTTGCTTAGGTACTCCTCTATCCACCGGAGTACCTTCCCTTTCACTCCAGCCTGCATCTCCAACTTTCGCACTAGCCTCTTGTGTGGCACTGTATCAAAGGCTTTCTGACAATCCAAAAATATGCAGTCTGCCCACCCTTCTCTTTCTTGCCTTATTTTTGTTGCCTGGTCGTAGAATTCAAGTAACCCTGTGAGGCAGAACCTGCCATCCCTGAACCCATGTTGATGGCTGTGTTACAAAGTTCCTTCGCTCCTGATGCTCCACTAGTTTTTTTCGCACAATTTTCTCCATCAACTTGCATGGTATGCAGGTTAGGGACACTGGCCTGTAGTTCAGTGCCTCCTGTCTATCCCCTTTCTTGTATATCGGGACTACGTTAGCTGCTTTCCAAATATCTGGCAGTTCCCCTGTTGCCAGTGATTTGTTATACACTATGGAGAGTGGTAGACACAGTTCTCTTGCTCCTTCCTTTAGAATCCAAGGGGAGATTCCATCTGGGCCTATAGCCTTTGTCACATCCAACTCTAGTAAACACTTCCTTACTTCCCCGCTGGTAATCTCAAACTCTTCCAGTGGTTCCTGGTTAGCTATTCCCTCACTTACCTCTGAAATATTTCACACTTACACACTGTCATTTGTAGTGAATCCTTCCGCCCCTATCCTAAATTTCATAACCTGTTCCTTTACTGTTGTTTTTCTCCTGATGTGGCTATGCAACAATTTAGGTTGAGTCTTTGCCTTGCTTGCGATGTCATTTTCTTATTGTCTTTCTGCCTCTCTTCTCATCCTGACATATTCATTCCTGGCATTCTGGTATCTTTCTCTGCTCTCCAGTGTCCTGTTATTCCTATAGTTTCTCCATGCCCTTTTACTTTGCTGCTTAGCTAGCCTACATCTCTGATTAAACCATGGGTTTCTCATTTTCATTTCTCTGTTTTCCTTTTGGACTGGGACAAACTTGTTTGCTGCGTCCTTGCACTTCTGCATGATGCAATCCATCATATCTTGGGCCGTCTTTCCCCTGAGCTCTGTTTCCCATGCTATATCTGATAGGAATTTTCTTATCCCCTCATAGTTTCCCTTTTGGTATGCTAACCTTTTGGTTTCGGTATCCCTCCTCGAGTTCAATAACCCTTCTTCAATCAAGTACTCAAACACCAGTACACTGTGGTCGCTCATTCCTACTGGGTCCTCAAACCCAATTTCTCTTATGTCGTAGTCGTTCAGAGTGAAGACTATGTCGAGTCTCGCTGGTTCGTCATTGCCTCTCATCCTTGTGGGTTCTCCGACATGCTTGGTTAAAAAGTTGCTTGTCACCACCTCCAATAGTTTGGCTCTCCACGTATCCTCGCCTCCATGCGGTTCCTTGTTCTCCCAGTCAATCCTTTCATGATTGAAGTCGCCCATGATGAGCAGGTGGGATCTATTTCTACAGGCAGCAGAGGCTGCCCTCTCAATTATAGTGTTAACTGCCATGTTGTTGTTTTCATACTCTTGACTGGGTCTTCTGTCATTTGGTGGAGGGTTGTATATTACTGCTACTACTATTCTTGGTCCTCCCATTGTCATGGTGCCTGCTATGTAGCCTCTGAACTCCTCACAGCCCGGGATGGCCATCTTCTAAAAACTTCATTCCTTTCTCATGAGTAGGGCCACTCCGCCTCCTCCCCTACCTTCCCTCTCTTTACTTATTACTGTGTACTCCTGGGGAAACACAGCATTTGTTATGATTCCAGAGAGTTTTGTTTCAGTGAATCCGATTACATCTGGGTTCACTTCTTGTGCTCTTTCCCTTAGTTCACTTGTCTTGCTTGTGATCCCATCTATGTTCGAGTACATCACCCTGAAACTGACTCTCTTCTGCTTCTCCTGTGGGGGGGGGGACCTTTGGGATCTGGGGTGAGTGGGAGCTGGGGGGACCTGGCACGGGAAGACTGGTGGAGGAGGGAGGGCTTGGGGGGGGGGGTGAGGGAGAGGGAGGTGGTGGGGGAGAGGGGGAGGGTAAGGGGGGGGGTAAGAGGGGGAGGGTAGGGGGGAGAGTGAGAGGGAGAGGGTTGGTGGGGAGAGTGAGAAAGGGAGGGTTGAGGGGAGTGAGAGAGGGAGGGTTGGGGAAGCATGGGGGGGGAGGAGAGGCTTTGGGGGATAGGGGGGATGGGGGGCTTGGGGGGGGAGAGAAAAGGGTGGAGGGCTTGGGGGCGTGGGGGAAAAAGGAGGGCTGAGGTGGGTGAGGAAGAGGGGAGGGTTTAGGGGAGTGGGGGAGAAGGAACGACTTAGGTGGGGTGGGGGATATTGGGGGGCTTAGGGGGGCGGGGAGAAGGGAGGGCTTGGGGGTGGAAGAGACGGGAAGGCATGTGGGAGAGGGGAGGGCTTGGGGGATGGGGAGAAGGGAGGTCCTGGGGAGAGGGGTGAGTGGGACGAGGGGGTGAGTGGGAGGAGGGGGGTGGGTAGGGGGAGGGTGCCCTAGGTGGGTACTTAGTGGGGGGCTGACAGGGGATTGGGCAGGTTGGGTGTCTGTTGGGTAGAATGTGGGGGTGGTGCCCCAATCCCTGGGGCTGTTGCACTGTTTGAGGAGGGTTCTCCACTTCCCTCTGGGATTGTAGGGTTCTGGGTTGTGGTACTCTGAATCCTTTCTCTCTCCCTGCGCTCCTTCCTCGCGTCTGCTGCCAGTATTCTCTCTTCCCTTGTCATATCCCTCTGCAGGAATACTTTTTTGAACTTCGGAACATTTGCTAGACCGCTCTTCATTGCTAACAGTTCTTCTTTCGTGATTTCGCTCATGAATACCACCTTATCATTCGGTCCCTGTCCTTGTTGAACTTTCCAAGCCTGAAAACCTTTTCAACATTTTGGTCAGTTCCCTCCATCCTTACCTCTTTAAAGATCTCGGTAACTGCGTTTTTGTCCTTGTCTCTCCGCTCCCAAAGGAGCGGAGAGAGACCCCCTTTTGTGTGTGTGTGTGTGTGTGTGTATGTGTGTGAGTGTGGGTGTGTGTGTGTGTGTGAGTGCGTGCGTGTGTGTGTGTGTACTCACCTATTTGTACTCATCTATTTGTGCTTGCGGGGGTTGAGCTTTGGCTCTTTGGTCCCGCCTCTCAACTGTCAATCAACTGGTGTACAGATTCCTGAGCCTACTGGGCTCTATCATATCTACATTTAAAACTGTGTATGGAGTCAGCCTCCACCACATCACTGCCTAATGCATTCCATCCGTTAACTACTCTGACACTGAAAAAGTTCCTTCCAACGTCTCTGTGGCTCATGTGGGTACTCAGTTTCCGCCTGTGTCCCCTTGTTCGCGTCCCACCAGTGTTGAATAGTTTATCCTTGTTTACCTGGTCTCCTCTCTGTAAAATCAAAATCAGGTCCTGGTCAAAACCTGGAAAACCTGGTCAAAATCCTCTGAGGATTTTGTAGGTTGTGATCATGTCTCCCCTTACTCTTCTGTCTTCCAGTGTCGTAAGATGCATTTCCCGCAGCCTTTCCTCGTAACTCATGCCTCTTAGTTCTGGGACTAGTCTAGTGGCATACCTTTGGACTTTTTCCAGCTTCGTCTTGTGCTTGACAAGGTACGGGCTCCATGCTGGGGCCGCATACTCCAGGATTGGTCTTACATATGTGGTGTACAAGATTCTGAATGATTCCTTACACAGGTTCCTGAATGCTGTTCTGATGTTAGCCAGCCTCGCATATGCCGCAGACGTTATTCTTTTTATGTGGGCTTCAGGAGACAGGTTTGGTGGGATATCAACTCCAAGATCTTTCTCTCTGTTCGTTTCATTAAGTACTTCTTCTCCTATTCTGTATCCTGTATCTGGCCTCCTATTTTCACTGCCTATTTTCATTACTTTGCATTTTCTCGGGTTGAACTTCAACAGCCATTTGTTGGACCATTCACTCAGTCTGTCTAGGTCATCTTGTAGCTTCTTACTATCGTCCTCAGTTTCAATCCTCCTCATAATTTTTGCATCATCGGCAACCATTGAGAGAAACGATTCTATACCCTCTGGGAGATCATTTACATATATCAGAAACAATATAGGTCCAAGGACCGACCCCTGCGGTACTCCACTCGTAACGTCTCGCCAATCTGAGACCTCACCCCTCACACTGACTCGTTGTCTCCTGTTACTTAGGTACTCCTGTATCCAACGGAGTACCTTCCCTTTCACTCCAGCCTGCATCTCCAGTTTGTGTGTGTGTGTGTGTGTACTCACCTAGTTGTACTCACCTAGTTGTGTCTGCAGGATCGAGCATTGACTCTTGGATCCCGCATCGGTTGTTTACAGCAATGACTCCTGTCCCATTTCCCTATCATACCTGGTTTTAAAATTATGAATAGTATTTGCTTCCACAACCTGTTCCTGAAGTGCATTCCATTTTCCCACTACTCTCACACTAAAAGAAAACTTCCTAACATTTCTGTGACTCATCTGAGTTTCAAGCTTCCATCCATGTCCCCTCGTTCTGTTACTATTCCGTGTGAACATTTCGTCTATGTCCACTCTGTCAATCCCTCTGAGTATCTTATACGTTCCTATCATGCCCCCCCCCCTCTCCCTTCTTCTTTCTAGTGTCGTAAGGCACAGTTCCCTCAGGCGCTCCTCATACCCCATCCCTCGTAGCTCTGGGACGAGTCTCGTTGCAAACCTCTGAACCTTTTCCAGTTTCATTATATGTTTCTTCAGATGGGGACTCCATGATGAGGCGGCATACTCTAAGACTGGCCTTACATAGGCAGTGTAAAGCGCCCTAAATGCCTCCTTACTTAGGTTTCTGAATGATGTTCTAATTTTTGCCAGTGTAGAGTACGCTGCTGTCGTTATCCTATTTATATGTGCCTCAGGAGATAGATTAGGTGTTACGTCCACCCCCAGGTCTCTTTCACGTGTCGTCACAGGTAGGCTGTTCCCCTTCATTGTGTACTGTCCCTTTGGTCTCCTATCTCCTAGTCCCATTTCCATAACTTTACACTTGCTCGTGTTGAATTCCAGTAGCCATTTCTCTGACCATCTCTGCAACCTGTTCAGGTCCTCTTGGAGGATCCTGCAATCCTTATCTGTCACAACTCTTCTCATCAACTTTGCGTCATCCGCAAACATCGACATGTAGGACTCTACGCCTGTAAATATGTCGTTAACATATACAAGAAATAGAATTGGTCCCAGCACCGATCCTTGTGGTACTCCTCTTGTTACTGTTCGCCAGTCCGACTTCTCGCCCCTTACTGTAACTCTTTGGCTCCTTCCTGTTAGGTAGTTCCTTATCCATGCTAGAACCTTTCCCCCCACCCCGCCTGCCTCTCGAGCTTGAACAGCAGTCTCATGTGCGGTACTGTATCAAAGGCTTTTTGGCAGTCCAGAAATATGCAGTCTGCCCAACCATCTCTGTCCTGTCTTATCCTCATTATTTTATCATAGAATTCCAGAAGGTTTGTTAGGCACGATTTCCCTGTCCAGGACCCATGTTGATGTTTGTTCACAAACCTAATGTTCTCCAGGTGTGCAACCAGTCGTAGCCTCATTATTCTTTCCATTATTTTACATGGGATGCTTGTCAGTGATACAGGTCTATAGTTAAGTGCCTCCTCCCTATCACCTTTCTTGAAGATCGGCACGACATTTGCCTTCTTCCAGCAACTGGGCAATTCTCCCGACATAAGTGACTCATTAAAGACCATTGCCAGAGGCACGCTGAGGGCCTGTGCTGCTTCTTTTAGTATCCACGGTGATACTTTGTCTGGTCCAACTGCTTTAGTTGCATCTAGAGTTGTCAACTGTTTCATTACCTCCTCTGCTGTCACCTCTATATCTGATAGTCTTTCATCTAGGGTAACCCCTTCCAACAATGGGAGCTGCTCAGGCTCGGTAGTGAACACTCCATGGAAACTGGCATTCAGTGCCTCGCAGAGTTCCTTGTCACTTTCAGTATATGCCCCCTCTGTCTTCCTTAGTCTTGTCACTTGGTCGTTCACCGACATTTTTCTTCTGATATGACTGTGTAGTAACTTAGGTTGTTTTTTCGCTTTGATTGCAATATCGTTCTCATAGTCCTTTTCCGATGTTCGTCTTATGTTAATGTAATCGTTCCTAGCTCTGTTGTATCTGCTTCTGTTGTCCTCTGTCCTTTGTCTTCTGTACTTCCTCCATTCCCGCCTGCTGGCCATTTTTGCTTCCTGACACTGTCTATTAAACCATGGGTTATTACATTCCTTCTTATTTTTTCCCTTTACTGTTGGTATAAATCTCTCTTCGGCCTCCTGGCATTTCTGTATGACTAGGTCCATCATATCTTGGATTGTTTTTCCTCTAATTTCTTCCTCCCACTGCACTTCACCCAGATAGTCCCTTATCCTCTTATAGTCCCCTTTCCTGTAGTCAACTCTCCTTTCCCAGATCTCTTGTCCCATGGTCATAAGTTTGAATTCCATCATGTAGTCAAAGATTAGGACACAATGGTCACTGGCCCCTAGAGGTATTTCATGCTCTAAATTCTCGATATCTTCTACGTTCTGGGTGAAAATCAGGTCCAATAGGCTCGGTGCATCTCCTCCTCTTTCCCTTGTGTCTTCCTTCACATGTTGTGTTAGGAAATTCCTGTCTATAACATCTACTAATTTTGCTCCCCACGTTTCGTCCCCTCCATGGGGATTCCTTGATTCCCAATTTATCTCTCCATGATTTAGGTACCCCATGATCAGCAGCTTCGCTCTCATTCTGTGGGCTAGTGTTGCTGCCTTCTGCAGTTCATCTATACATGCCTTGTTGTTGTCATCATACTCCTGCCTGGGTCTTCTACTGTTTGGTGGGGGATTGTAGATTACCAATATCACAATCTTCCTCAAATCTACTGTCAGAGTTCCATGTATGAAGCTTGTGCACTCATTGGTAACTCGATTTCCCAGGTCTTCAAACTTCCATTTCTGCTTTATTAGGAGTGCTACTCCCCCTCCCTGTCTCTGTGTCCTCTCTTTTGGTATCACCTGGTACCCTTCTGGAAAGATTGCATCTGAGATCATGTCATTAATTTTAGTTTCCACAATTGCAACTATGTCAGGATCTGCTTCACTCACTCTTTCTTTTATCTCTTCTGCTTTATTAGATACCCCATCAGCATTGGTGTACCAAACCTTGAGATTCTTCATGGAAACTCTTGTACCAGAGTTCTCCCTTTCTCTGTGGGTCAGGGGGGTGACTGGGGGCAGGGGGGATCTGGGGGATCTGGGGGGTGTCTGGGGGATGACTGGGGGCGGGGAGGATCCGGGGGATGTCCGGGGGGATCCGGGGGTGTCTGGGGGGTCCGGGGGGTGTATGGGGGGGTGAAAGAGGTCAGGAGGGGTGCTTGGGGGGCTACTGGGGGCTGGGCTTCTAGGAAGGTAGGTAGGAGGGTCTGGGGTAGGGTCTGGGTAGGTAGGTCTAGAGTAGGAAGGGCATACTGGGTCTGAAGATTAGGGAGGGCATAGAGGGGTTGGGAGATAGCGTAAGGTTGGGAGTCAGATAGAGGTTGAGAGGTTGGGAGGGGGAAGGATAGAGGGGGTGGGAAGAACCTCCCACCCCCTCGCAAGGGTGGGGGGTCACATGGAAGGAGAGGGGATGTGGAGGGGTGAGGGCTGGGTAGGTTTTGGGTGTTGAGGGGATGAGGGCTGGGTGGGTTCTTGGGGTTGAGGGGATGAGGGCTCGGTGGGTTTTGGGGGTTGAGGGGATGAGGGCTGGACGGGTTTTGGGGATTGAGGTGATGTGTGTGTGTGTGTGTGTGTGTGTGTGTGTACTCACCTAGTTGTACTCACCTAGTTGTGTTTGCGGGGGTTGAGCTCTGGCTCTTTGGTCCCGCCTCTCAACCGTCAATCAACAGTTGTACAGATTCCTGAGCCTATCGGGCTCTTTCATATCTACACTTGAAATTGTGTATGGAGTCAGCCTCCACCACATCTCTTCCTAATGCATTCCATTTGTCCACCATTCTGACACTAAAAAAGTTCTTTCTAATATCTCTGTGGCTCATTTGGGCACTCAGTTTCCACCTGTGTCCCCTTGCACGTGTTCCCCTTGTGTTAAATAGACTGTCTTTATCTACCCTATCAATTCCCTTCAGAATCTTGAATGTGGTGATCATGTCCCCCCTAACTCTTCTGTCTTCCAGCGAAGTGAGGTTTAATTCCTGTAGTCTCTCCTCGTAGCTCATACCTCTCAGCTCGGGTACTAGTCTGGTTGCAAACCTTTGAACCTTTTCCAGTTTAGTCATATCCTTGACTAGATATGGACTCCATGCTGGGGCTGCATACTCCAGGATTGGCCTGACATATGTGGTATACAAAGTTCTGAATGATTCTTTACACAAGTTTCTGAATGCCGTTCGTATGTTGGCCAGCCTGGCATATGCCGCTGATGTTATCCGCTTGATATGTGCTGCAGGAGACAGGTCTGGCGTGATATCAACCCCCAAGTCTTTTTCCTTCTTTGACTCCTGAAGAATTTCCTCTCCCAGATGATACCTTGTATCTGGCCTCCTGCTCCCTACACCTATCTTCATTACATTACATTTGGTTGGGTTAAACTCTAACAACCATTTGTTCTACCATTCCTTCAGCTTGTTTAGGTCTTCTTGAAGCCTCAAACAGTCCTCTTCTGTTTTAATCCTTCTCATAATTTTAGCATCGTCTGCAAACATTGAGAGAAATGAATTGATTCCCTCTGGGAGATCATTTACATATATCAGAAACAAGATAGGACCGAGTACAGAGCCCTGTGGGACTCCACTGGTGACTTCACGCCAATCGGAGGTCTCACCCCTCACCGTAACTCTCTGCTTCCTATTGCTTAGATACTCCCTTATCCACTGGAGCACCTTACCAGCTACACCTGCCTGTCTCTCCAGCTTATGTACCAGCCTCTTATGCGGTACTGTGTCAAAGGCTTTCCAACAATCCAAGAAAATGCAGTCCGCCCAGCCCTCTCTTTCTTGCTTAATCTTTGTCACCTGATCGTAGAATTCTATCAAGCCTGTAAGTCAAGATTTACCCTCCCTGAACCGATGTTGGCGATTTGTCACGAAGTCCCTTCTCTCCAGATGTGTTACCAGGTTTTTCTCACGATCTTCTCCATCACCTTGCATGGTATACAAGTCAAGGACACTGGCGTGTAATTCAGGGCCTCTTGCCTGTCGCCCTTTTTGTATATTGGGACCACATTCGCCGTCTTCCATATTTCTGGTAGGTCTCCCGTCTCCAGTGACTTACTATACACTATGGAGAGTGGCAAGCAAAGTGCCTATGCACACTCTTTCAGTATCCATGGTGAGATCCCATCTGGACCAACAGCCTTTCTAACATCCAGATCCAGCAGGTGTCTCTTGACCTCCCTCTCGTAATTTCGAACTCTTCCAAGGCCGCCTGGTTTACCTCCCTTTCTCCTAGCACAGTGACCTCACCTTGTTCTATTGTGAAGACCTCCTGGATCCTCTTGTTGAGTTTTTCACACACCTCTCTGTCATTCTCTGTATACCTGTCCTCGCCTGTTCGAAGTTTCAATACCTGTTCTTTCACTGTTGTTTTCCTTCTGATGTGACTGTGGAGTAGCTTTGGTTCATTCTCTGTCATTCTCTGTATACCTGTCCTCGCCTGTTCGAAGTTTCAATACCTGTTCTTTCACTGTTGTTTTCCTTCTGATGTGACTGTGGAGTAGCTTTGGTTCGGTCTTGGCTTTGTTTGCTATATCATTTTCAAAACGTTTCTCTGCTTCTCTTCTCATCCTGACGTACTCATTCCTGGTTCTCTGGTATCTCTCTCTGCTTTCTGGTGTTCTGTTATTCCGGAAGTTCCTCCACGCCCTTTTGTTCAGTTTCTTCGCTTCCATACATGCCCTATTATACCATGGATTCTTCTGTTGCTTCTCGGATTTTTCCCTTTGGGCCGGGATGAACCTGTTTACTGCCTCTTGACACTTTTGGGTAACATAGTCCATCATACCCTGTACAGACTTATCTCTGAGGTCTGTGTCCCAAGGTATTTCACTTAGGAAACTTCTCATCTGTTCATAATTTCCCTTTCGGTATGCCAGCCTTTTGATTCCTAGCTCTTTTTTGGGGGAGATAAGTCCTAGCTCTACCAGGTACTCAAAGTTCAATACACTGTGGTCACTCATTCCCAAGGGCACTTCCATCTTAACTTCTCTTATATCCCACTCATTTAGGGTAAATATCAAATCAAGCATTGCTGGTTCATCTTCTCCTCTCATTCTTGTTGGATCTTTGATGTGCTGGCTTAGAAAGTTTCTTGTTGCCACGTCCAGCAGCTTAGCCCTCCATGTTTCTGGTCCTCCATGCGGGTCTCTGTTCTTCCAATCTATCTTCCCATGGTTGAAGTCTCCCATAATTAGTAGTCCAGATCCATTCCTGCTAGCAACAGAAGCTGCTCTTTCTATTATGCTAATGGTGGCCATGTTGTTTCTATCATATTCCTGTCTAGGTCTTCTGTCATTTGGTGGTGGATTATATATGACTACGACTATAATTTTTTTCCCTCCATTTGTTACGGTACCTGCTATGTAGTCACTGAAACCTTCACAGCCCTGAATATCCGTCTCCTCAAAATCCCAGCCTTTTCTTACAAGCAGAGCTACACCACCCCCACCTCTTCCTTCCCTCTCTTTCCTCATAACATAATAGTCCTGTGGGAACACTGCGTTTGTTATCGTTTTCGTGATCTTTGTTTCTGTGAGGGCTATTATGTCTGGGTTTTCCTCTAGTACCCGTTCTCCAAGCTCATTTGCTTTATTTGTAATTCCATCTATGTTAGTGTACATCGCTTTGAGGCTCACTTTCTTCTGTCCCTTCTCAAATCGCCTCCTTGGTGAGTGTTCTGCTGGTGGGGGAGGCTGTTCCATGGGTGTGAGGACCTGTGAGGTGGATAACAGGGTCTCAGAGGATACTGGGATGAGGGGCGGGGGATCCACTGAAGGGGGAGGGACAGGGAGGGTATGGGGTGAAAGGGGAGGGAGGACGGGAAGGAAAGGGGGGGAGGGAGGACTCGGGAAGAGGGGAGGGGTAGAAGAGTGGGGATTGGGTGTGGGGGGAGGGAGATTTGGCTGAACATTTGAGTGGGGGCAGGGAGGGTTTGGGGTAGGGGGGTTTTCTATGCAGAGGAGGGAGGCGGGGTTGTCCTCCCTTCTGGTGTTACTGGGTAGCTGGTTGTGGGTTCCCCCCTCGCTTCTGG
Source organism: Procambarus clarkii (assembly GCF_040958095.1). Classification (NCBI taxonomy): domain Eukaryota; kingdom Metazoa; phylum Arthropoda; class Malacostraca; order Decapoda; family Cambaridae; genus Procambarus; species Procambarus clarkii. The sequence goes on along the minus strand of NC_091162.1, from coordinate 46,829,965 downwards.
GGGTGTTGTGTTGGGAGCTGTGACTTCCTGGTTTTCCCCTCTCGCCCTGCGCCTCTTCCTTGCTTCTGCCGCCACGGCTCTCTCCTCCCTTGTCATGTCTCTCTGGAGGAATACATTTTTTTAATTTTCCCACGTTTTTCAGGGAGCTCGTCCTTGATAGGATCTTCTCCTTTGTGCTCTCGTTTGCAAACACTATCTTTATCATTCGGTCTCGGTCTTTGATGTACCAACCTAGCCTGAAAATCTTCTCAATGCTATGCTCAGCCTCTTCCATGTCTAGTGCCTTTAGGACTTCATTCACTGCTGCTTTGTCCTTGTCATTCCACTCTGTCCTATTAGAGCCTTCCTGCTCTTTAATACCCACCACAACCACTGAACTGTTCCTTTCCAGCAGTTGGCTAGTGGAGCGTGCCGCCTCCTGTGAGGTGGCTGCTTTCATGGCCACCTCCATCACTGCTGTCATTACTTCAGAGTTATTTTTTTTTAGTATTTTCGCAAATGTTGCTTTTATTGTGGCATTCTCATCCAAAAAACTATTACCACCTTCTCCCTGGATGGTTTTCTGATTCTCAGCCTCGATACCATTCTCTTTGAGGGCTCTAATCTCCTCCTTTGCTGCTGTCAGCTCTCTTTTCAGGTTGCTTATTTCGTTCTTCATTTCCTTCATCATTTCTTGCATCTCACTCTTGATGTCCTCCAGAAACTGGGCGAACATTCCCTTCATTTCATCACCTTGGCTCTTCCCTGTTCCCCTGGTACCTCTGGCTGCCATGCTTGACCCTGTTCCTATACTTGTGCCGTGAAAGGATTTGTCAGGAAAGCAGAGCGGGATGGGGGAGGGAGAGAGAGAGAGGAAGAGAGAGAGGAAGAGAGAGAGAAAGAGAGAGAGAAAGAGAGAGAGAGAAGGGAGTGATAAAGGGAGAGATAAATGGGTGGGTGGGGGGGATCCGACCCTTCCACTGAAGTGAGAAGAAAGTAGAAGGGGAGGGGGGGAAGGAGATGGAGAGAGAGGCGGGAGGGAGAGAGAGGAGAGGGAGATAGATGGAGAGGGAGAGAGTGGGTGAGGGAGAGAACGGGTGAGGGAGAGAGGGGGGGAGGTGTGTGTGTATATGTGTGTAGATGTGTGTGTGTAGTTGTGTGTGTGTAGTTTTGTGTGTGTAGTTTTGTGTGTGTGTGTGTGTGTGGGCAGAGAGGGAGGGGGAAGGAAAGAGAGGGAGAGAGAGAGAAAGAGAGAGAAAGAGAAAGAGAGAGAGAGAGAGAGAGAGAGAGAGAGAGAGAGAGAGAGAGAGAGAGAGAGAGAGAGAGAGAGAGAGAGAGAGAGAGAGAGAGAGAGCAGGAGAGAGAGAGTGGGAGAGGGAGAGAGGGGGAGAGAGTGGGGAGGGGAAGAGTGTGTGTATGGGCGATGCGGGGGACTGGGGGTGGGGGGGGGGGCGGAGATGGCGACCAGGTCTGGTCAGGTCAGATGGGTGGGACAAGAGGGGGGGAGGATAGTAAGTTCCTGATCCCAGGTGTTAATGCCTTTTCCCCTGACTGATCGATTGTGTGTGTGCGTGTGTGTCTGTTTTAGAGTGTGCACACTTGTGTGCGTGTATACGTACGTGGGCGGGCGTGCGTGTATGTGTCAAGATATCCCTTATGCGTTACCTCTGCCTAAATGAGCCACCCTGAGATTTTTAAATATATATGATATCCTGAACAAGAATTTGATAATATTTTACCTCAATCTGTACACCTGATTAATTGACCAGAGAGGGGGTACATACCAGTCTCCTCCCGCTCACACAACCAGATGAGTAAGGACGATGTATGATGACGATGGTTATCCGTCGTTGTCTCCCACCAGGTGATTCACTAAGTGCTGGTAGATTGATGAGGTCGGTTCTTCTCTGTCTCACTAATCGTGTCTCCCCTACCATCTCCCGGCCTGTACTGTGTGTGTGTGTGTGTGTGTGTGTGTGTGTGTGTGTGTGTGTGTGTGTGTGTGTGTGTGTGTGTGTGTGTGTGTGTGTGTGTGTGTGTGTGTGTGCATTGGGTGTGTGTGTGCAGTGGGTGCGTGTCTATAGTGGGTGAGTGTCTATAGTGCCTCACCACCACACATCACCACAGCCCATCACTACCACCCATCACCACTACCCATCACCATCGCCCATCATCACCACCCCTCACCACCACCCATCATCACTATGAAGCCTCACCAACACCCATCATCACTACGAAGCCTCACCAACACCCATCACCACCGCCTATCACCCGTTACCACCACCCTCACCACCAATCATAACCACCACCCATCACCATTATTCATTACCACCATCACTCACCACCACCACCACGCTCGCCCCCCCCCCATCACCACCACCCACCACCAACAAAACTATTACACCACAACTCTCCTCAGACGACTGTGAGCTTCTACTTATAAACATTTTTTATTCAATAAGATATTGGTATTTGTAATATAATAAAGTAGTCATCAGTGTTGGTGGAGCGCCGCTGCTACAGTCCTCTCTCCCACAGTATGAGGAAGCTGTGGTGTTCAGCAGTGTTGGTGGTGACGCTGGTGAGTGTGGTGAGGCCTCAGTGTATCTCCAACAATGACAAGCTGGTGGTGACCTCCCAACCTGACCTGGCCCACATCACCCCCTTCAGCTTGGACCTCTTCAAGCAGCTCTATCCACCCACCGCCACAGGGAAACTTTTTCTTCTCGCCCTACAGCGTGTGGACCGCCCTGGTCCTGGCCTACTTTGGGTCTGCTGGCAGGACTCGTCAGCAGCTGCAGGACACTCTTCGTCTCAGAGACCCTTCAACCACTCTGGCTACCTACAGGGCCCTCGACCGTCTGTGAGTCCACTCACATTCCTCACTTGTCATCCTAATATCTTTTGTACTTAAACAATTAAAATTTTTAATACATTTATCTGTATCAACGAGCGATGTTTACCAATATTTGTGGTATATATATTGTTACTTATGAACGCGCAGGTATGCTGAGAGACAAGCCAACACCACAGAGTATGTGATAGACTTGGCCAACAAGATATACGTGGACACAGACTTCGCCCTTCGGGAGTGCGTGAGGGAGGTCCTCCCTACGGAGGTGCAGACAACCAACTTTAAGAAGGTGTGATATATTCTGCATGCAGGCGGCAGTACTGTAGTTAACTTGTGACTGTTGGAGTGTGTTGGTTCACTCAGATCACAGACCCTTGTTATTGCACAGATGGATAGTGTCATCACGTGGGAACCCTTGACAGCACTACTGCACCTGTACTACTGAGCGTCTCAGCACCACAGCTGAGACCCTCTGACACACACCATGTACTGCTCTTAGCAGCACCAGTAAACACAGCATCAGCACTACAGCTGAGACACTGACACACACCATGTACTGCTCTCAGCAGCACCAGTAAACACAGCAGCAGCACATACAGCTGAGACACTCTGACACACACCATGTACTGCTCTCAGCAGCACCAGTAAACACAGCAGCAGCACATACAGCTGCGACACTCTGACACACACCATGTACTGCTCTCAGCAGCACCAGTAAACACAGCAGCAGCACTACAGGTGTGTGTGTGTGTGATCCTCTATCCATCTATCCGTCCATCTTTTCTTTCCAACAATCATTGTATCCATCCATCTACTCTTGTAGATGTTTAAGTGTTTAAAGTGTTTCTTTAGAATTGTTATTATATAATTAAATGGACTGTATTAATAATAGTTTCTTGTCAGGTATTTCCACTTACACAAATTTGGGGGTTAGATTGATGGCATTAAATTTGAAATTGAAATAATATTAATTCAATGAATTAGTTAGTAAGTTACTCTACTATTGGTTAATGGTGAGAACTTTGTGGCTTAGCTGAAAAGACGTATCCTTCCTAGGTCAGTCCAGACACGGAGTAGATAACGTGGATCAAACATGCAAAATAGACCTCGTGGTCCCTGCGTCCAGTACTCCCACGTGTTGAAACTGGTGTGGTATCCTCTCACCTCTTCGTATATGTGCCAACAATTTACGGTATACTAATTGCTACAACTTACTATTCACATTGCAATTATATTCAAGGCAATACCCAATGGAATTAAATGAAGCTTACTTGGTTTATTTGTAGGGCATGCCTCCTAACCCGGCTGAAATTCTAATCTTATAGAGTTCGTAACAAAAGAATAAAGCTTACAACTGGGACAAGTTCTCTCGTAGTTGGAGGATGTGGCAGTCCGATGTATGGTAACTTGTTCTAGGACACGTCTCTGCTGCTCAACTTGCCCCTTCGAGAGATACCCTTCTCTTATAAGTACAAATATGGCGGTAAAGGGGAGAGTATTATGGTACATCCGACCGTCACCAACGCCATGTGCTCAGCTACTGCCGCTGTGCGCGGCGTCCTACCTCCTCCCTCCTTCCTCACAGCTTTTTTTTTATTTAAATTTAAATTTTGCCCCGAGGGGCGAGTTTATTGGGCAGCGTCACTCATCTTGTGAGTGGACACACCGCCATAGCAGCATGTACAACACTCCCCAAAAGGAAGGAAACCCGCTGGGTTGTTCATCCTGTCACTTGTACCCAGACACAGCTGGGACTTGCTTAACTGTCTCAAGTGAACAGCTCCTCAAACAAGAAGATTAACATTTTTTTTTTAATTTATATAGACAAGAGTTTTTGCATTCATGTACAGCCACTAGTACACATAGCGTTTCGAGCAAGTTCTTAATCCTATGTTCCCTGGAATACGACCCCTACGAAGAATTGTTTTTACAACCAGGTACCCATTTTACTGTTGAGTTAATCAGAGGCTACAGTTAAGGATCTGCGCCCAGTAAATCCTCCCCGGTCAGGATACGAAGCCCTGGACAAAGCGCACGCGGAACGCCAGGCGAGCTTCTTACCACTACGACACGGAGATTGCTATCTAACGGAGACTGCTATCTAACGGAGACTAGCTTATAGTCACGACACCTCTTTCCGGTGTAAATTTACATATGAGAGGAGGTAGATGCTCATTTATGAGTGATTTTATAATCCTCAAATATTATGAAGTTTTATACTGTTTCTGATAGCCTACCGCAAAGAGTTCAATAATTTAGGAAGTTATATTAAGCTAGAATTCCCAGTATGATCCCTCCTCTTTCTCCATGAAACATTTATTCACGGCAGTTTTAAATTTTACTATAAAGAGGAAGTCAAGGAATTCATCCTATTTATTAATGGAACTCAATCTAAGATGGTAATCGCGAATAAAGGCAGATTGTAGATGAAGTTTTATGAAGTGTTAGGCAAAGGAATAGTCACCGCGAACATGTGGCGACTGAACCGATCATCCCTTTGCATGTTCTAGAACTTCTAAACCCTCAATTATCAGATTATTAGTACGGTTAGTTAGATTAGTGTTTTAACGCAACGGATTTTATCTTATTGTATCATGGGTTAGCATTTGAGGTGTCGGAAATGTCTGACAACTCTATCCAACTATCCATCTATCATTCTATCCATCCATCTATCATTCTGTCCATCCATAACTATCCTTCCATCTATCATTCTGTCCATCCATCTATCATTCTGTCCATCCATCGATCTCTGGATGGTTATTCATCTATTCATCCATGTATTCATTCATCTATTTATCAAGTATCTATTCATTCATCTATCCGCCCATCTCTCTATTCTTCCATCCATCCATCTACCTACTTTCTGTCTTTCTCTTTATCCCCCCCTCTTTTATCCCCCCCTCTTCTCTCTCTCTCTCTCTCTCTCTCTCTCTCTCTCTCTCTCTCTCTCTCTCTCTTTCTGAGAAAAGAAATTTTGAGTGTTTTTGTTTTCAACTTAAATAACAGGCCATTGAGTGGTAGGTTTGGGACGTTGGTAAGCCACACGGTATGAAGGAGTTGTCAGGAGGAATGGAGGAGGCAATATAGAAGTTGTGTGTTTATGGTAGTACGGCTGAAGTTTGAACATCAGAAAATATATATATATATATGTTCTCAAAATCTGTAAATAATCTTGTATATTATGATAAGAAACAAGCAGTTTGGATTTTTTTATTAAAATAGTTACCCATCTGTTTAGAATCTATGTCCCTGCCTTTAGCTGTGAGGGCATGGAAGTCTGTGGGAGTTGTTGTGGCTATACTTAATTTGTTTTATCGGGCTATGCTCGAAATAATAACATAAAAACATTATGTCAATTTTCCTAGTATCAGTGAATAATGCATTATTGAAAAATTATTGATATGGATTTTTCATTCAGAGTATTTACGGGGTTAGCCAGCAGCCAGTGCCAAAAATTATGGTGGGGGTCTGAGTTTGGACCTTGCATCCTGCTCGCTTTTCACTTCTGGTGACCCTGACCAGCCAAAGTTCATCCCATACTACAGACCATTCTTTCTGCAAATTTGGGTGAATCTAGTCATAAGAGAAACTTATTTCTTATCTGCTTGTCTGATCAAAGCCTAAAACTTTGAACAGACAGACAGACATTTTCACTTCAGTATTATAGATGTTTACCCTCATTGTTTAGTTTACCCTTATTTTGTGTAATCCGTTTTCTTTTATTCCATCCATTAGGGCGACGAGGCAGCTGCAACAATCAACAACTTCGTTAACAAGGCAACACGAGGCAAAATCCCGGAACTAGTGGATGGTGGAGCGGTGCAAGACAAGGTGATGGTGCTGGTGAACGCCGCCTACTTCAAGGGTCTCTGGCTGGCGGCCTTCGACACCGGTGCCACCACCAAGGAGAAGTTCTTCCCCACCCCGGGCCGGCACACTCTTGTTGACATGATGAAACAAGTTGATCATTTCAAAATTGGTAAATTAAAACACACAAACACACACACACACACACACACTACATACCAGTTGATTGACAGTTGAGAGGCGAGACCAAAGAGCCAGTGCTCAACCCACACAAGCAAAACTAGGTGAGTTCTCTCACACACACACACACAAGAACGGCCTTTAGAAACTTGTGTAAGGAATCTTTCAGAACATTATATACTACATATGTCAGACCAATCCTGGAGCATGTGGCTCCAGCATGGAGTCCATATCTAGTCAAGCATAAGACTAAACTGGAAAAGGTTCAAAGGTTTGCCACCAGACTTGTACCCGAGCTGAGAGGTATGAGCTATGAGGAGAGACTATGGGAATTAAACCTCACTTCGTTGGAAGACAGAAGAGTTAGGGGGGACATGATCACCACATTCAAGATTCACAAGGGAATCGACAGGGTTGATAAAGACAGGCTATTTAACACAAGGGACACACGCACTAGGGGATACAGGTGGAAACTGAGTGCCCAAATTTGCCACAGAGATATTAGAAAGAACTTTTTTAGTGTCAGAGTGGTTGACAAATCAAATGCATTAGGAAGTGATGTGGTGGATGTTAACTTCATACATAGTTTCAAGTGTAGATATAATAGAGCCCAATAGGCTCAGAAGCTTCTTCTTACCAGAAGGGCTACACCACCACCACCTCTTCCTTCCCTCTCTTTCCTCATAACATAGTAGTCCTGTGGGAACACTGCATTTGTTATGGTTTTCGTTAGCTTTGTTTCTGTGAGGGCTATTATGCCCAGGTTTTCCTCGAGTACCCATTCTCCAAGCTCATTTGCTTTATTTGTAATTCCATCTATGTTAGTGTACATTGCCTTGAGGCCCACATTCTTCTGTCCCTTCTCAGATCGCCTCTTTGGTGAGTGTTATGCTGGTTGGGGAAGCTGTTCCATGGGAGTGTGAGGATTTGTGAGGTGGATAACAGGGTCTCAGAGGATACTGGGATGAGGGGCGGGGGATCAAGTGAAGGGGGATGGACAGGGAGGGAGGACAGGAAGGAAAGGGGAGGAGGGGGGACTTGGCGGGAGGAGGGGAGGGGTAGAAGGGTGGAGGAGGGAGATCTGGCTGAGCATTTGAGTGGGGGCAGGTAGGGTTTGGGGTAGGGGGATGTTCCATGCAGAGGAGGGTGGTGGGGTTGCCCTCCCCGCTGGTGTTACTGGGTAGCTGGTTGTGGGTTGCCCCCCTCGCCTCTGGGGATGTTGTGTTGGGAGCTGTGTTTTTCTGGTTTTTCCTTTGGGGAAACACTTTTCCAGAGTGTGTGTGTGTGTGCTGCTATATGTTAGAGGATACAAAAAAAGTATTCCTCCATAGAGACATGACAAGAGAGGACAGAGGAGAGAGCCATGGCAGCAGAAGCAAAGAAAACACACAGGGAGAGAGGAGAAAACTAGGGAACCACAGCCCCAACACAACATTCCCAGAGATGAGAGGGTGGTGGTTAACCCCCAACCAGCATCCCAGCAACACCAGACAGGAGGGCAAGACCACCACTCTCCTCCCCATAGAAATCCTCCTTATTCCGAACCTTTCCTGTCCCCACTCAAATGCTCAGTCAAATCCCCCATTCCCACCCTTTTGCCCCCTCTGCCCTTTCCCTCCCAGTCCCCCTACCCCATCTCTCCATTCCCTCCCACTCCCCCCTTCCCCCTCTCCCTCACCCCATATCCTCCCAGTTCCCCCTCACCCCATACTTTGAGGCCGCTTGGGGCCGATATGGTCTCTGTTTACCTCTAGATGCTGGCGGCGCTTTGCCTCTAATGTTTGCTGCACTGTGATGTTTACTGTGCAGGATAACTCGGTCTGGAACCTCCTCTGAGATCGGGAGGTCATCTTGATCTAAATGTGTGCCATGTAACAGTGGTGTCTTAGAGCCCTGCGGGGTCTCGTGAATGTTTATGGGAGAGACGCTGTGAGCAACTCCAACCTTCGTCATGTTGTTGCAGCAGACTAGTGTGACAGTCCTGACGGTGAACACTGGTTACAGTGGACTGTTGTTGTAGGAGACTAGTGTGACAGTCCTGAGAGTGAACACTGGTTACAGTGGTCTGTGGTTGTAGGAGACAAGTGTGACAGTCCTGAGAGTGAACACTGGTTACAGTGGTCTGTGGTTGCAGGAGACTCGAGTGAGCTGGGAGCGACGGTGTTAGAGATGCCGTACAAGGGGAAGGCGGCGTCCATGTTGGTGTTGCTGCCTGACAACACCCCCGGCGGCGCCCCTGGCAACTCCGCCACGCCCCTGGACGCCATGCTGCGGCGCCTCTCCCACAACACCCTCCGCCACGCCCTCACCAACCTCAGGAGAGAGGAAGTTATCCTCAAGTTTCCAAGGTTCAGGCTGGAACAAGTGATCACGGAGGACCTGATAAAGGTAGGTCATCAGTTTGTTGATTTTATCATAATATTGCTAAACTTTGGCCAAACATTTCTTGAGTTTAGTTAAACCATTATAAATATACTTCTCAAAGAGAGTGTGGGATCTGTTAAGGTTATTGATGGCATGGGGGAGCGTGTTATTGACGGCATGTCAAGAGTGTTATTGACGGCATGGCAAGAGTGTTATTGACGGCATGGCAAGCGTGTTATTGACGGCATGGCAAGAGTGTTATTGACGGCATGTCAAAAATGTTATTGACGGCATGGCAAGCGTGTTATTGACGGCATGTTTTGAGTATTATTGACAGCATGGCAAGCGTGTTATTGATGGCATGTCAAGAGTGTTATTGACGGCATGGCAAGAGTGTTATTGACGGCATGTCAAGAGTGTTATTGCCGGCATGACAAGAGTGTTATTGACGGCATGGCAAGAGTGTTATTGACGGCATGGCAAGCGTGTTATTGACGGCATGGCAAGAGTGTTATTGACGGCATGTCAAGAATGTTATTGACGGCATGGCAAGAGTGTTATTGACGGCATGGCAAGCGTGTTATTGACGGCATGGCAAGCGTGTTATTGACGGCATGTTTTGAGTATTATTGACAGCATGGCAAGCGTGTTATTGACGGCATGTCAAGAGTGTTATTGACTGCATGGCAAGAGTGTTATTGACGGCATGGCAAGCGTGTTATTGACGGCATGCCAAGAGTGTTATTGACAGCATGTTTTGAGTATTATTGACAGCATGGCAAGCGTGTTATTGACGGCATGTCAAGAGTGTTATTGACTGCATGGCAAGAGTGTTATTGACGGCATGGCAAGCGTGTTATTGACGGCATGTCAAGAGTGTTATTGACAGCATGTTTTGAGTATTATTGACAGCATGGCAAGCGTGTTATTTATGGCATGTCTAGAGTGTTATTGACGGCATGGCAAGAGTGTTATTGACGGCATGGCAAGCGTGTTATTGACGGTATTGCAAGAGTGTATTGACGGTATTGCAGGAGTGTATTGACGGCATGACAAAAGTGTTATTGACGGCATCGCAAGAGTGTTATTGACGACATGGCAAGCGTGTTATTGACGGCATGACAAGAGTGTTATTGACGGCATGACAAGAGTGTAACGCCAGGAGCTGTGTTATGTTACCTGTGGTATGATCAACATGTTACCACACTGTTGATCATGTAATCCCTCCCCCTCCACTGTTCATCATGTTAACTTTAATGAACTCACTGCGTTATACCAAGACATTTGCCTGTCTCGTCCCCTGGCCCTTGTGGCGTGACATAAAACATGTGCCCAGATGATTCTGTAACATTCTGCAATCATCCTCTGTTACCTCTGTTTTCCGTAACATCATTATTTTGGCATCGTTCGTCAACATTAACATGCACAAGGTCACTCCCTCAGGGAGATCATTAACATATATTAGGAACAGTTGTGGTCCCAGGACCTATCCTTGGGGGACCCACATGTTACATTTCTCCCGCTGGAAACCTTGTCTCTGACTGTGACTACTCTCCTTCAAGTATTTCCTTACCCAGTTTAGTGTTTTCCCAAGTGTGCCAGCCTGTTCACGAGCCTTTCACGAGGAACATCATCAAATGCCTTTCAAGTGTCTAGGAAAATGCTATCTATCCAGCCTTCTTTTTTCTGTTGTATTCTAGTAACCTTATCATAAAACTCTAAAAAGTTTGTCTGGCATGACTTTCCCCTTCTAAATCCTTAATGTCGTTCTGTTGCAAAGTTCATCCTCTCTAGATGCTCCAGTATTCTCTTCCCGATTACTCAGTCCAGCACTGTACAAGGAATACTTGTCAATGACTCTGGTCTCTAATTTAGTGACTACATTTGCCTTTTCCATAATTCTGGAAGAATCCATGTTTAGAGTGTTTTATTAAACACCTCAGTAAGTGGGGTCACATTTTACCTCTTCAGGCTCCTTCAGTAGCCATAGTGATATTAAGTCTGGTCCAATTAATTTTGTTACATCTAGTTCCTTCAGGGGATTTGTAACCTCTTCTACTGTGACTATTATGTCATCCACTGTTTTCTCTGGCTTTTCATCACTTAACTCTGGTCTCCACAGTGATGCCATTGTAATGACCACCTGGAATATTTTGTTTAGTTCCTCACACACATTCTTGTCGTTTTCCATATGACTGCCCTCTTCTGCCTTATAATGTGGTCTCTGACTGTTGTTTTACTCCTTCTATGGCTTTAAAAGAGCTTTGGTTGGTCCTTAGTTCTACGTCGTTTTCAGACTGTCTCTCGGCATCCCTCCTGACTCTGTAATAATTTCTGGCTCCCTTTAGTGCATCTATTTTCCTCTCATCCGAGCTCTCTCTACTTTGTCCAGGCTTTTGTCTTCCTCTCCTGCGCTTCTCTCCACTGCCTCTTGAACCATTAGTGTACTTTGTCCTGTGTCACATCTCTTGACCCTTGTGGCTTGACATATTATATATACCACATCCCTGTGTGTTACTTCCCACCAAGAGATCGTTCACTGTGTACACAGATGGTGCACTGTGTACAAAGATGGTCCACTGGGTACACAGATGGTGCACTGTGTACACAGATGGTCCGCTGTGTACACAGATGGTCCGCTGTATACACAAATGGTCTACTGTGTACACAGATGGTGCACTGTGTACACAGATGGTCCACTGTGTACACAGATGGTGCACTGTTTACACAGATGGTGCACTGTGTACACAGATGGTTCACTGTGTGCACAGATGGTTCACTGTGTACACAGATGGTGCACTGTGTACACAGATGGTGCACTGTGTACACAGATGGTTCACTGTGTACACAGATGGTGCACTGTGTACACAGATGGTCCACTGTGTACACAGATGGTCCGCTGTATACTCAGATGGTCCGCTGTATAACCAGATGATCTACTGTGTACACAGATGGTCCACTGTGTACACAGATGGTCCGCTGTATACTCAGATGGTCCGCTGTATACACAGATGGTCCACTGTGTACACAGATGGTCCACTGTGTACACAGATGGTCCTCTGTATACTCAGATGGTCCGCTGTGTACACAGATGGTCCACTGTGTAAACAGATGGTCCGCTGAGTGCACAGATGGTTCGCTGTGTACACAGATGGTCCGCTGTGTACACAGATGGTCCACTGTGTACACAGATGGTCCACTTTGTACACAGATGGTCCGCTGTGTACACAGATGGTGCACTGTGTACACAGATGGTCCACTGTGTACACAGATGGTCCGCTGTATACTCAGATGGTCCGCTGTATAACCAGATGATCTACTGTGTACACAGATGGTCCACTGTGTACACAGATGGTCCGCTGTATACTCAGATGGTCCGCTGTATACACAGATGGTCCACTGTGTACACAGATGGTCCACTGTGTACACAGATGGTCCTCTGTATACTCAGATGGTTCGCTGTGTACACAGATGGTCCACTGTGTAAACAGATGGTCCGCTGAGTGCACAGATGGTTCGCTGTGTACACAGATGGTCCGCTGTGTACACAGATGGTCCACTGTGTACACAGATGGTCCACTTTGTACACAGATGGTCCGCTGTGTACACAGATGGTCCACTGTGTACACAGATGGTCCACTGTGTACACAGATGGTCCGATGTATACTCAGATGGTCCCCTGTGTACACAGATGGTCCACTGTGTACACAGATAGTCCACTGTGTACACAGATGGTCCGCTGTATACTCAGATGGTCCCCTGTGTACACAGATGGTCCACTGTGTACACAGATGGTCCACTGGGTACACAGATGGTCCTCTGTATACTCAGATGGTCCGCTGTGAACACAGATGGTCCGCTGTGTAAACAGATGGTCCGCTGTGTAAACAGATGGTCCGCTGAGTACACAGATGGTTCGCTGTGTACACAGATGGTCCGCTGTGCACACAGATTGTCCGCTGTGTACACAGATGGTCCGCTGTATACACAGATGGTCCACTGTGTACACAGATGGTCCACTGTGTACACAGATGATCAGCTGTATACTCAGATGGTCCGCTGTATACACAGATGGTTCACTGTGAACACAGATGGTTCACTGTGTACACTAACTACAACCTTAGTGCCGTCAGTAGCCAACGCACACCAGGAGATCGTCAGACATTTGCCTCCCTTATTAAGACCCGTCTGCATACCGGCGCTGTTCTATATGTACATTGTTGCACTGTCGGCAGGGAGAGAGACCAGCTTGAGGTGAATAGGAACGTGTTGTATGTTACCTGTAACACTCTCATCTCTACCACAGGCTCTCAACACCCTCGGGATCCAGGACCTGTTCACTGATGCTGCCGACCTCTCTAATTATCATCCTACTGGCAATTTGTTGGTTACCAATAGCATCCATAAGGCCGTGATAGAGGTGAACGAGGAGGGCTCGGAGGCTGCTGCTGCGACAGCTCTGTTCATCAGTGTTTCGTCCTTTAGACCTCGTCGCGTGTTCTGGTGTGACCGACCCTTCGTCTTTCTCATTCAAGATAACGATACCAGCAACATTCTCTTCTTAGGCGTGTACAGACAGCCGTAGATCTCCCAGGGCGTGTACAGGCTGCCGTTGATCTTCCAGGGCGTGTACAGGCAGCCATAGATCTTCCAGGGCGTGTACAGGCAGCCGTAGATCTTCCAGGGCGTGTACAAGCAGCCGTAGATCTTCCAGGGCGTGTACAGGCTGCCGTAGATCTTCCAGGGCGTGTACAGGCAGCCGTAGATCTTCCAGGGCGTGTACAGGCAGCCGTAGATCTTCCAGGGCGTGTACAGGCAGCCGTAGATCTTCCAGGGCGTGTACAGGCAGCCGTAGATCTTCCTGGGCGTGTACAGGCAGCCGTAGATCTTCCAGGGCGTGTACAGGCAGCCGTAGATCTTCCAGGGCGTGTACAGGCAGCCGTAGATCTTCCAGGGCGTGTACAGGCAGCCGTAGAGACATGGCAGGACACTAACTGCTCCAGGAGCCCATATTATGCTTAATGTTATCATGTTTGTTAATGTGTTATGTCAGCAACACGCGGTGTTGATGGTCCCGTTCTACAGCTCACAGCAGAACAGTGTTAACCAGAAAGTCATAAATGGAAAACATCCATAAGTAAAGTGTTTCAAAGTACCTATGTTTTATTCATCATCAGCCTTAGACAGCAAGCATTAGTGAATATGATCACAAAACTTAATTTAACTAGTCTAAGACGATCACAACATTCATAAAAACCTCTAATGTATCGTTTGTAAATAAATTCCACCTGTTGTTCGGGTATAAATCTATCTCGTATTATTTACATGGCAGCGTGTGCGCGGGCAGGCGTGCGCGCGCTGTGAGTGTCTGTGTAATTACCTAATTGTAGTTACAGGATGAGAGCTACGCTCGTGGTGTCCCGTCATCATAGTACTCTTTGTCGTATAACGTTTGGAAACTACTAAATGTTTTCGCCTCAATCACCTTCTCACTTAGCTTGTTCCAACCGTCTACCACTCTCTTTGCAAAAAGGAAGATTTCTAATACTTTTTCTGTCATTTGGTTTCCTTACCTTGAATCTGTGTACTCTTGTTTTTGAAGCAGCTGATCTCAGGAATTCATCTTTTCCAAGTTTGTAGATTCCTCTTACTATCTTCTAGGTAGTGATCATATCACCTCTATCTCTTCTTTCTTCTAGCTTTGGCACAATGAAAAAAGCTAGCTTCTCGTAGCTCTTGTTTTTCAGTTCTGGAAGCCATTTTGTAGCATGCCTTAACACCATTCCCAGTTTACTTACTTGCTTCCTTATATATGGCACCATACAACCGCTGCATATTCCAATTTTCGTATCGCTGTTTACCAACGTACCTGTGGACGAGACAATCGGGATGATAGCCGACAGAGTGTATCGTGATCCAGCCTGTACTCCTCTTGACATACCAGAAAATATCCTAAGGAAACTACTCCAAGCTTGTACTAAAGAGGCACCCTTCTTGAGCCCGGATGGGCACATATATAAGCAAGTAGATGGGGTCGCCATGGGTTCTCCCCTAGGTGTCCTGTTTGCAAACTTCTACATGGGTACCATCGAGCAAAAAGTCTTAGTCGACATGAACTTGAAACCGGCCATATACTGCAGGTATGTTGACGACATTTTTACACAGGTACCTGATGTCAGACATCTGCAGGAGCTGAAGGAGGCATTTGAGCAGAGTTCCGTGCTGCGTTTCACTTACGAGATGGAAAAGGATGGGAAGCTGCCCTTTCTAGATGTAACAGTCATGGAAAAGAGCGGACGTTTCCACACTGCAGTCTACACTAAGGAAACGAACATAGGAATGTGCCTAAATGCCAACAGCGACTGCCCAGACAGGTACAAGAGGAGTGTTGTTAACGCATATGTCGACCGTGCTCTAAGCCACAGCTCAGAATGGAAGCAAGTCGACGAAGAACTCTGTAGGGTAAGGCAGGTCCTAGTCAACAACGGCTTCTCCAATGGTTTCGTCGAAGACATCATAAGAAGGAAAGTGAAAAGCCATGCAACCTCTGAAGAGACAACTAACACAACACCTATACCCCCTATTAGACTATTTTACAGGAACTACTTTTCCACAGCTCATAAAACAGAGGAAAGGGTCCTGAAAGATATTGTTAATAGAAACGTTATCCCTACAGACAAAAATCAGAGGATACAACTGACGATTTACTATAAAACCAGAAAAACGGCCAGCCTACTCATGAGAAACTCTCCAGACACAAAGCAGAACGCTTTAAAAGAGACCAACGTCGTCTATGCCTTCAAATGCCCACTTGGGGACTGTAAGCTCCAAAAAACCCAGTATATAGGCAAGACAACAACATCTCTTTCTAGGCGTTTAACGATGCATAAGCAACAGGGCTCCATTAAGGAACATATAATCTTTTCCCACAACCAAACCATCGCCAGAGAAATCCTAGTAAACAACACAGAAATCATCGATAGATACAGCGATAGCAGGCGGCTTGACGTTTGCGAGGCACTACACATTAAGAAGTCAACACCAGCAATCAACAGCCAATTAATGCACAACTATATTCTACCCACCTCAAGACTCCGCTCCAATATAGAAGCATCAAGAAATATGGATCAATAGGCTTTCTACAATCACTTCCATTTCAATACCCATTGTTTCGTGTTCTGTCTTGCGTTGATGAAATTAATACCCTATTAATGCCACCTCTTGTTCTGTCTTGTGTTGATGAAATTAATACCCTATTAATGCCACCTCACCCCATCCACCTCACTCAAATGTAGATATAAACAAAATCGGAGATGTGTAAAGTTCTATTCAGTTGTGTATTTGTAAACTAAAGTCTCTGAAAATGTAATAAGTTTTACGAAACGTGCTCGTGTCGCGTCAGACTAGAAATAAAAATGAATTTTGGAGAATTGATTTTTGAATTACCTCCAACAGTGAAAAGAAATGTACGAAAGATTGAGAAAATTCGTGTTAGAATTATTAATCTTACTTCTTCGGTCATATTTAATAATAATAATAATATATATGTATATATATATATATATATATATATATATATATATATATATATATATATATATATATAATGTCGTACCTAGTAGCCAGAACGCACTTCTCAGCCTACTATGCAAGGCCCAATTTGCCTAATAAGCCAAGTTTTCATGAATTAATTGTTTTTCGACTACCTAACCTACCTAACCTAACTTTTTCCGCTACCTAACCTAACCTAATCTATAAAGATAGAACATAAGAACATAAGAACAAAGGTAACTGCAGAAGGCCTATTGGCCCATACGAGGCAGCTCCTATTCTATAACCACCCAATCCCACTCATATACTTGTCCAACCCGTGCTTGAAACAATCGAGGGACCCCACCTCCACAATGTTACGCGGCAATTGGTTCCACAAATCAACAACCCTGTTACTGAACCAGTATTTACCCAAGTCTTTCCTAAATCTAAACTTATCCAATTTATATCCATTGTTTCGTGTTCTGTCCTGTGTTGATACTTTTAATACCCTATTAATATCCCCCCGGTTATGTCCATTCATCCACTTGTAAACCTCTATCATGTCACCCCTAACTCTTCGCCTTTCCAGTGAATGCAACTTAAGCTTTGTTAATCTTTCTTCATATGAAAGATTTCTAATTTGGGGAATTAACTTAGTCATCCTACGCTGGACACGTTCAAGTGAATTCATATCCATTCTATAATATGGCGACCAAAACTGAACTGCATAATCTAAATGGGGCCTAACTAGAGCAAGATATAGCTTGAGAACCACACCAGGTGTCTTGTTACTAACGCTGCGATTAATAAATCCAAGTGTCCGATTTGCCTTATTACGAACATTTATGCATTGATCCTTTTGTTTTAAATTCTTACTAATCATAACTCCCAGATCCCTTTCGCAATCCGACTTCGCAATCACAACACCATCTAGCTCGTATCTTGTAACTCTATCATCATTACCTAACCTCAGAACTTTACATTTATCAGCATTAAACTGCATCTGCCAATCCTTTGACCATTTCAAAACCCTATCTAGATCAACTTGAAGTGATAGTGAGTCCTCCTCCGAATTAATTTCCCTACCGATTTTCGTATCATCGGCAAATTTGCAAATGTTGCTACTCAAACCTGAATCTAAATCATTTATATATATTATAAACAACAGAGGTCCCAGGACAGAGCCTTGAGGCACTCCACTTACAACATTTTCCCACTCTGACTTGATTCCATTTATACTAACTCTCTGTTTCCTTTGGTATAGCCATGCCCTAATCCAGCTTAATATAGCACCCCCAATACCATGAGACTCTATTTTTTTAATCAGTCTTTCATGTGGCACTGTATCAAAAGCTTTGCTAAAGTCAAGGTATACAACATCGCAATCCTTACCACTATCAACTGCCTCAACAATGCTAGAATAAAAAGATAACAAATTTGTTAAACATGAACGGCCATTTATAAAACCATGTTGCGACTCAATTATTAATTTATGTTTTTCAAGATGAAGACGAATTTTATTTGCTATTATAGATTCGAGTAACTTTCCCACAATAGACGTTAGGCTAATTGGTCGATAGTTAGACGCAAGTGATCTATCTCCTTTCTTAAAAACTGGTATCACATTAGCAACTTTCCAAAACTCTGGCACTCTGCCTGACTCTATTGATTTATTAAATATGGTTGACAGTGGGTCACAAAGCTCCTCTTTGCATTCTTTAAGCACCCTAGCAAACACTTCATCCGGCCCTGGGGATTTGTTTGGTTTGAGTTTTACTATTTGTTTAAGAACATCCTCCCTGGTAACTGCTAAACTCGTCAACCTGTCCTCGTCCCCACCCACATAGACTTGTTCGGCTGAAGGCATATTGTTAAGTTCCTCTTTAGTAAATACAGATACAAAATATTTATTAAAAATACTACTCATCTCTTCATCACTATCTGTTATTTGACCTGTCTCAGTTTTTAATGGACCTATCCTTTCCCTAGTCTTAGTACGATATAACTGAAAAAACCCTTTAGGATTTGTCTTTGCTTGCCCTGCTATGCGAACTTCATAGTTCCTTTTTGCTTTCCTTATCTCTTTTTTAACATTTCTAACCAGTTGTACGAATTCCTGTTCTAAAGTGACCTCCCCATTTTTAATCCTTTTGTACCAAGCTCTCTTTTTACCTATAAGGTTCTTCAAATTCTTTGTTATCCACTTTGGGTCATTAGTATACGATCTATTCAATTTGTATGGTATACTACGTTCCTGTGCTTTTAGAATATTCTTAAATAAGTTATATATTGAATCCACATCGAAATCCCCATTTAAGTCACCTATCGCTGGGTTCATGTCTCGCTCCAAGACCGGCCCACACCCCATACCCAAGCCTTTCCAATCAATTTGACCCAAAAAATTTCTTAGGCTATTAAAATCAGCTTTTCGAAAATCTGGCACTTTAACAGAATTTTCTCCTACTGGTCTATTCCATTCTATGCTAAATCTGATTTCTTTGTGATCACTGCTCCCTAGCTCACTCCCTATTTCGATGTCATTAATTTGCGTTTCCCTGTTAGTTAACACTAAATCTAAAATATTATTTTCCCGTGTTGGTTCCTTAATGTGTTGCGTAAGAAAGCAATCGTCAATTAATTCTAGAAAATCTTCTGCTTCACTATTCCCTGTTTTGTTCAACCAGTTTATTCCGCTAAAATTAAAGTCACCCATGACATAAATACTGTTAGATCTAGATGCTCTAGATATTTCATCCCATAGATGCTTTGCTTCCATTCTGTCTAAATTTGGTGGCCTCAAATTTAGGTTAGGTTTGGTCATATATCTACGTTACTTTAAACTCCAATAAAAAAAAATTGACCTCATACATAATGAAATGGTTAGATTTATCATTTCATAAGAAAAAAATTAGAGAAAATATATTAATTCAGGAAAACTTGGCTTATTAGGCAAATCGGGCCTTGCATAGTAGGCCGATAAGTGCGTTCTGGCTATTAGGTACGACATATATATATATATATATATATATATAGTGACGGGAAAGTGTTGGAGTGTAGATGTTCAGCAGTCCTCCAATGGCAGGTGTCAATGCCTGGTCACACATATAAATAAAAGATAGACTGCTTGCCTGTTGTCTGTGGTAAGTGAGAGGGAGGAACACGTAAAACACAAAGTATGAACAATGAAACTTTAATATATTTACTTTAAACATAAATAAAAATAAGGAGAAATCTCGGGGGAATTAAAAGTACAATTAAATAACAAAGATAAATGCAAAGACAATATGAGACACAATAGTATAAAGGTGAAATAGTAAAATGGTGCTGAGAATATCGGCTATGGCTGAGACCTCCCTCCGTATACAAGCCAGTGAGCTTAGTATGCCAGAGAGAGATGTCAACTCTAAGAGCACAAAGAATATTCTGAAGTTGATAGCTGGTCAGGCTCCGACGTCGATTCAGGTAGATGGCGCGGAGGTGCAGTGTACAGGTGCGTGGTCGGCGAGTCACCAATCAGGAGCAGGCAGGCTGGTTTGAGTAGTTTGCTGGTTTGTCGACAAGCCGGCGTGGAGGGTGTGTGGAGTAGGGGAATCTTGGGTACGTTTTGCCTCCTGGTGAAAACGTTTTGTGCTACCGGTGACGTATCTTGAATGTAGCATCCTATACTTGTTAACTGGACGTAACTTGAGGTAGGGAAGAGCAGGCTCAATCTCTCTAGAAAGAGATTATCGTCGCAACTCTCCCCCGAAGCCTGCGGTTCCGGGTGAAGTTACGTCTTCAGGTGGTAGAGTGGTAGGTGGAGCAGCCTCCACCTTATAGACTCTGGAGAGGGCGTCTGCTATGATGTTGTCAGAACCCTTGATGTAAAAATCTCCAGGTTGAAATTCTGCAGATATCAAGCCTATCGTAGAAGCCGTTGATTGTTGAGTTGGGCTTGCTGCAGGAAGCGTAGGGGATTGTGGTCCGAGTAGATAGTGGTAGACCGAGCACTTTGCAGGTACGGTTTGAAGTGCTGCAAGTTCAGGACGATGGAGAGTGGCTCCCTTTCGATCGTGCTGTAGTTCCTTGTAGCTGTAGTAGCTAACAGGTCGTATCTCCTCGCCTCGTTGTTTGCATCTTGTCACCCCAAATGCCGGTACCACTGGCGTCGACATGGAGGATGAAAGGCTTCATGATATCTGGCGAGGCGAGAATAGTATTAGAACATGGCAAAGGAGCACTATTATAGTCCTGTAAATTGGGATGAAGATCAGGTAGGATTTCTGATTTGGAAAGCACCGTCTCAGTGTTAATGCTTTCGGGAGAAGCAGAGAAGGTTTCACTGTGGAGGTATGGACCTTTAAATGTAGGGACTGATACCAACACAGTGGGGGAATACCTTAATACTGCTTCAGGAGATTGACGTGGCACAACTGGGTCTTCCGCTGCCTATCTGGAGTCTCAAGAACGTAGTTGTGGTTGTTCCTGCACTCCTTGATACGGTAGGGTCCTGAAAACTTGTTTTCTAATGGAGAACCTGGGATAGGAAAATATGCCAACACGAAGTCTCCTGGTTTAAATTTCCTTAATTTGCTGCTTTGGTCAAATTGAGTCTTCATCCTCTCCTGGGCTTTCAATAGGTTGTCATTAGCAAAATTACGTACTCTCTCTAGAATGTGTTTTAAGTTTTGAAGAAATTGAGGCACATTCTGAAGGTCACTGAAGGTGGCATTACGTAGAGAGTCTTTGAAAACTTTGAGAGGAGTACGGCACTTACGTCCGTAGAGCATCTCATAAGGAGATACTCCTAGAGACTCATTGGGGAGACTTCTGAAAATGCACATAATGAGATCAAGTTGTTTATCCCAGTCCTTCAAGGTGTCATTGCAGAATTTCTTTAGGAGTGCTTTAATAGTCTGATGACTACGTTCAAGAGAACCCTGTGAAGCAGGATGATAGGGGCTGGACAGTACCTGTGTGATGTTGAACTCCTCCAGTGTCTTCTTGAAGAGATCACTGGTGAAGTTGGTGCCACAGTCGCTTTGAACCTCTCTTGGAAATCCATACTGGGTGAAGATCTTCAATAGGTGTTTCACCACAGTAGCAGCTGTAATGTTCTTTACTGGAACTGCTATGGTGAATCAGGTGGTAGGACACATGATGGTTAATATATATGCGTTGCCAGAACTGGTCCGGGGTAAAGGACCAACACAGTCTATTATGAATCTGTGGAAAGGTTCCGCAGGCACCTGGATGGGTTTTAGTGGAGCCTGGGGAATAGAGATGTTAGGTTTACCTGCCATCTGACATGTATGACACAGTTGTACGTACTTTTTAACGTCTTTTACCATACCTGCCCAGTAGTAGTCTTGTCTGATTCCGCAGTAGGTTTTGTTAAAACCATAGTGAGACAGAGCTCCGTGGGCCAGGTGTAGAATATCAGGCCGTATGCTGGTTGGAATCACTAGTTGTTCGACATTGACCCAATCGTCGTCCTCCTTCAGCTTGCTGGGTCTGTATCTGCGATAGAGCAACACATTCTCTAGGAAGAACCCAGGGATACTGTCAGGTTGAGTCTCAGCCTGGAAGAATAATGGTGTTAATGATTGATCTTTTCTCTGTAACTTACGGAACTCCAAATTGGTAAGATTAGGAGGTAGATTCTGAGGATCTTGAGGGACAGCGGTAGCAGTAAAATCAGCTGGTGGAGGTCGTGCAGCTTGTGCACGGGTGGTCACCAAAACCGGAGGAGAAACTTGATCACTTTCTTGAACCTCTGCTGTAACATATTCAAAGATGGGATTATCCATTACAGAGATACACACCTGGGGTTTGTCCGTTTTGATCAGGTTGGACGGTTGCAGATCTTCTGCCAAGTCGTTGCCCAGGAGAAGTTGCACTCCAGGCATGGGAAAAGGCTTTTCCCTGATGGCGACTTTGACTTCACCGGTCACGAAGGGACAATCCAGGTAGACTCTGGCGAGTGGATATGGAGTGGTAGCAGTGAGGTCAGTGATAAGGACGGTTTCCCTGGTGTAGGTGACGTTAGATACAGCCGATTTCAACATAATGGACTGAAGAGCCGCTGTGTCCCTCAAGATCTTCATTTTGAAACGTCCCTCCGAATCTGTACCGTTGGTAGAGACAGTTCCAGGATACAGGTGTTTACTGAAGAGAGAAAGATCATTACCATGAACACCAACACTCATCACAGGCTTACCGGACTTAGGAGGAGTCAGGTTTGGGTTTAGTAGATTCATTGCTCTTGTATTGAGCCTTCACACATCTATCTATGGTATCTTTTTGAGGTTATCTTGAGATGATTTCGTTTTTTTTTTAGTGTCCCCGCGGCCCGGTCCTCGACCAGGCCTCCACCCCCAGGATGCAGCCCGTGACAGCTGACTAACACCGAGGTACCTATTATACTGCTAGGTAACAGGGGCATAGGGTGAAAGAAACTCTGCCCATTGTTTCTCGCCGGTGCCTGGGATCGAACCCAGGACCACAGGATCACAACTCCCGCGTGCTGTCCGCTCGGCCGGCCGGCTCCGACCGCTCCCGGACCGGCTCCTATGGTATGTCCATAGAGTTTGCAATACTTACAATACAATTGTGCGCTCGCTTCCTCTGTACTCACTTTATCGTAACCGTACCAAGACTTCTTACTGGGAGGTGGTGATGGTGTCAGCCGGTGGATGAGACTGTAGGTGTCAGTTGACTTCGCACATTTGATGTAGTCGGTTTCTTCTTTATCTGCTAGATATAAACGGACGGAAGGGGGAACACGTCTCAAGAATTCCTCAACTAGCATGAGGTTGATGAGTTCTGCAAATGTAGAGACATGTGCTGCTTCCAGCCATTTCATGAAATATCTTTTCTTGGTATTGGCAAATTCTAGAAAGGTGGTGGTACTTGCCTTTAGATGGTCACGCAATTTTCGTCTGTAGCTTTCGGTGGAGAGAAGGTAGGCGTCCAACACTGCTTTCTTCAGGGTCTGGTAGTCATTCTCAGACGCTAAGGTACTGAGAGTAACTGCAGCTCTACCTGTGAGATGCACTCTGAGAAGGGTAGACCATTGATCTGCAGGCCAGCTAAGTTTATTAGCTAGGGTCTCAAAGGTGGTAAAAAAGACATCAATCTGTCTCAACGAATGGTGGCATTAACTTACTTGCATGGGAGACACTGAAACTTACTGGAAGACAGGTGGTAGCTTGCTGGCGTTGAGTGTGGTGTGTAGTCTCCAACGTGAGTTCTCGTTAACGACATTCTATACCCATATCAGCTTGCTTTTTATCATGCTCGAGTTGCATCTCCAGGTGACGATGTTTTGCTTCAAGCTGTACTCGCTCACGCTTACGGAGTATTGTAGTCTCACGTTCCTTGAGGGCCACCTCTCGTTCTTGTTCTTCTTTCCTGATTGCAGCTTATTCTTTCCTGATTTGTAGAGCTTCTTTCGCCAGGGCCGCCTCTCTTTCTTTCAGGGTCGCCTCGCGTTCCTGCTCTTCTTTCCTTATCGTAGCTTCTCGTTCTCTCATGTGGATAGCTTCTTGCTGCTGCTCCGTTTCGAGCTTTGCAAGTTCTAGTTTGAGTTTCATAGTTGCCAAATCAGTTTTATCTTCAATAGAATAAGTTTCGTGAGTTTCAGAGTCAATTTTCCCTTCATCTAAGAGGTAATCCATAATGAAGTTATGCAGTTCATTTTTGTTGGCTCCATGGGGAACATCGAGTTGATACTCGTGTGCAAGAATTTGTAATTCATTCTTCTTGGCACGACATAAGGTCCCTATTTCACCTGCTGGATCGTTATGGAAAGCTTGGAGACGAAACATGGTGAAAGATAGCAAATAAATGTACATGAATATAGTTGTGATATGGTAAATGTCAGAAACAGGATAACGTGGCAACTGGTAACTATCCTGTGGAATTTTAATCTTTAACAATTAACGTTAATTATAAGATGGTAAATGATTAGTCAATCAAAATCGCAGGAAATCTTGTACCCGGTACTCAATGTAAGAGAATAAGGGCAAGAAAATCCTACTAAATAAGTGAAACCGAGTTTCTAAAACAAATGAAACATTTAATTGCTCCAAAGGTGAATTAGGTAGTCCAAGAATGTAGGCATACCTTGCCGAGTCTCTATAGGACATAAGCAAGGGTTTCCCACTAAATGAATATGATACTTACAGAATTAGCGTTCTTTGTGCTCTGTAAAAAGAAAGCTAATTCCCTACCTAAGTAAATATCATCATCTCTGACCGACGTGTAGGGGTGCGAGTGTCAACTGGTGACGAGAACTGCTGCTGAGGTCCCAACTCAGCAACGAAGTCCGTGCTTGAGGAACTATGGCCCTCTTATCCTCCTTCGGTCGGATTGCAGAAGATAGGGTGCTTTGACCCGAAGACAAACCAAAGTACCAGGGTACCACAATGATGATCTGCCGATAATGTGAGAAATATCCTAGGGACAAAAGGTGGTAAACACGAGTACTAACACGGAGGGAGAGTTGACCAATTAAGAGAATGACTGAGGCCTACAGTCACCACGTAATCCAAAGTTATCTCACTCACCATATGCTGCTCTCGGAATGCACAATACACACAGCACCATATAACTATGAAGATTAATGATAATATTGAAAAGCTACTTTAGCAAAGCCAAGTACGCTTACCACAAATTGACGTTCTGGTACTAGTACCTGAGTGAAGCTCCTAGGACAGGCCCCCATTAATATGTGACGGGAAAGTGTTGGAGTGTAGATGTTCAGCAGTCCTCCAATGGCAGGTGTCAATGCCTGGTCACACATATAAAAAAAGATAGACTGCTTGCCTGTTGTCTGTGGTAAGTGAGAGGGAGGAACACGTAAAACACAAAGTATGAACAATGAAACTTTAATACATTTACTTTAAACATAAATAAAAATAAGGAGAAATCTCGGGGGAATTAAAAGTACAATTAAATAACAAAGATAAATGCAAAGACAATATGAGACACAATAGTATAAAGGTGAAATAGTAAAATGGTGCTGAGAATATCGGCTATGGCTGAGACCTCCCTCCGTATACAAGCCAGTGAGCTTAGTATGCCAGAGAGAGATGTCAGCTCTAAGAGCACAAAGAATATTCTGAAGTTGATAGCTGGTCAGGGCTCCGACGTCGATTCAGGTAGATGGCGCGAAGGTGCAGTGTGCAGGTGCGCGGTCGGCGAGTCACCAATCAGGAGCAGGCAGGCTGGTATGGGTAGTTTGCTGGTTTGACGACAAGCCGGCGTGGAGGGTGTGTGGAGTAGGGGGGATCTTGGGTACGTTTTGCCTCCTGGTCAAAAGGTTTTGTGCAACCGGTGACGTATCTTGAATGTAGCATCTCATACTTGTTAACTGGACGTAACTTGAGGTAGGGAAGAGCAGGCTCAATCTCTCTAGAAAGAGATTATCATCACAATATATATATATATATATATATATATATATATATATATATATATATATATATATATATATATATATATATATATACACACACAAAACGTCCTGTCTAAATACCTCACCTGGGAATCTCCCACAACCAAAATTCGTTTAGGTACCTCCTTAACTTTCTGAGCACTTTGAGGGGCCTGTGCTTCATTGCTCTTCGTTGATTTCCGTTTCGAGTGAACTGCAGGCTCACCACAGCACTCATCTTCCAACACGGCAAATGAATTTGACGTCCTTAGGGCATCTGTAGGCGGCCTTGTCAAGGTCTTCTTAAGACCCCTGTCTTTAACGACTTTCCACGACGAGGTCTTGTTAATATTGGTCTCCTCCTTCGTTTCTTCCCGATGTTTCAGCTGTCGTACCTCCTCTCATAGGGAAACCATCTCTGCTCTCAGAGTTCCAACTAGATTCAACAAATCCTTCACTAATCCTTCCATTATTGCTATAATATTGTTACTACAATCGGACAGACGCCTCTACACCTGACAGACCTCCTTATAAATGATTTAGATTCAGGTTTGTGTAGCAACATTTGCAAATTTGCCGATGATACAAAAATCGGTAGGGAAATTAATATGGAAGAAGACTCACTATCACTTCAAGTTGATCTAAATAGGGTTTTGAAATGGTCAAGGGATTGGCATATGGAGTTTAATGCTGATAAATGTAAAGTTCTGAGGCTAGGTAATGATGATAGAGTTACAAGATACGAGCTAGATGGTGTTGAGATTGCGAAGTCGGATGCGAATGAGATCTGGGAGTTATGATTAGTAAGAATTTAAAACAAAAGGATCAATGTATGAATGTTCGCAATAAGGCAAATAGGATACTGGGATTTATTAATCGAAGCGTTAGTAACAAGACACCTGGTGTGGTTCTTAAGCTATATCTAGCTCTGGTAAGGCCCTATTTAGATTATGCAGTTCAGTTTTGGTCGCCATACTATAGAATGAATATAAATTCCCTTGCACGTGTCCAGCGTAGGATGACTAAGTTAATTCCCCAATTTAGAAATCTTTCATATGAAGAAAGATTAACAAAGCTTAAGTTGCATTCACTGGAAAGGCGAAGAGTTATAAGTAACATGATAGAGGTTTACAAATGGATGAATGGACATAAGAAAGGGGATATTAATAGGGTATTAAAAGTATCAACACAAGACAGAACACGAAACAATGGGTATAAAATGGATAAGTTTAGATTTAGGAAAGACTTGGGTAAATACTGGTTCAGTAACAGGGTTATTGATTTGTGGAACCAATTGCCGCATAACGTGGTGAAGGTGGGGTCACTTGATTGTTTCAAGTGTGAGTTGGACATGAGTGGGATTGGGTGGTTATAAATAGGAGCTGCCTCGTAAGGGTCAATAGGCTTTCTGCAGTTGCCTTTGTTCTTATGTGGGGCTGCTACTGCTGTGAGGCGAGGAATGTCGTGTTGTGTTGTTGCAGCACCCAGGCACTCTGCAGCAACTTGGTCTACAATGGGGCCATCCCAGCTGGATTGCTTGTGGGCTTTCGGGGATGGTGGTTGAGGTGATAAGCTTGCACGAGAGGCCCACTCTGTGGCACAGCATGTAAAATTTGGATCATGTACACCTGCCAGCTGATGTAAGTAGGCAGGTAGAATTTCCTTCACAAGGTTGTCGGATGCCGATGAAGAGGACAGAAAGGCTGGTACAGCGATTTGTGTTGCTGTTCGAACTCCGAGGCCCCCAAGTCTTATGGGAAGAGAGGCTTGTTTCCACTGTAGGTCATCAAGAGAGAGGTTAAGGGCGTTTTCTAGCATTGATTTCAGTAACCAGTCATACTCGCCTAGTTTTTGGCTACTGTAAGATGGTGAACACCTCAGAAAGTAGGTTAACCTGGGGAGGGACAGTCATCTGGTGATGAGGTCGAGTGCATCATGAGCATCAGTATCCTGAATCCTCCCATCCATCCTCTTAAGGTCGGCGATTTTCTTATCAAGGACCTCATCGATGGCTTTCAACCCCGGGGGAGCTCCTAGGAGTGTGCTGTCTTCAGGTTTAGTTTTATGGATATTTGGCAGAAGACCCTCTATTCTCTCTACGATGCCCTGGATGGAACATATTATTTCACATTTAGAAAGGTTCAGGGTGAGGCATAAACTGTATTGTGCTCCTGGATTTTTCTGATGTCCTTCGGGAGGGAGTCTTGGGAACCAGCTAGGGTACCATCATCCAAGAACCAGATATTAAGCTCACTGGACACGACCCCTGTGACTTGTTTGATGACCAAGCAGCAAAGGAGAGGAGCAAGGGGGTCACCCTGTTGGACGCCATCTCGAGGGTCAATTTCATGTTCCCCAAAATGTAGCTTTAGATCCATACTGTAGCATGAATGTACAAAAGGGTAGAGGGAAGGGAAATGACTATGAACTGCAAGGAGTACAGCATCCCTCTGTATCAAATTGAAGGCATTTTTGAAATCTAGCTTGATCAGGGCCTTTCCATCTGTCATGTTAGCGATGAAGGCTCGAGTTGCATGGGCTGCCGCCTCACACCCTTGTGGAATGCCGAACCCGAGCTGTTTTGGCTTCAGCATGTTGGCTGCTGTCTAACTAACTGTTCTTGCAGCAGCCTTTGCGACGAGACGCCGGAGAATATATATATATATATATATATATATATATATATATATATATATATATATATATATATATATATATATATATATATATATATATATATATATATATATATATATATATTTATATATATATATATATATATATATATATATATATATATATATATATATATATATATATATATATATATATATATATATATATATATATATATATATATATATATATATATGTCTTGTCTTGTCTTGTTCTTGTCTTGTCCTTACTAAGGACAAGACAAGAACATATCGATGCCAACACAGAAGACAATGTCCAACATAACAGGCCAATTACACTGGATTAATCTTTGTTTAGATAGGATATGCCTCGTATGGGCCAATAAGCCTTCTGCAGCCTCTATGTTTCACCTCACATTTATCCCTTATGTATCCCCCCATGTGTTTCACCTTCATTATATTATCACCTGATCTAATGCGGGTATAAAATCAACTAGTATTGTGAAGATCTGTTCACTTGAGAATGAACCATGGAGGTTCGAAACGTCGTGCAAATTATACAAATAAGTGTAATACACTCTATAGTAAATAACTTCTTTTCTTCACCTTAAAAGTACGAAAATGAGTTTTGGAGAACTCCTATTTCAATTAAGCCCTGATGCTAAGAAAATAGTTAGAGGGATAGAAGCCCTAAACCAGAAATTAATAAATACAGAATATGCGGTCATATTCAATGAAACATGTTTGAAAGAAAACCTGCTGCCAGTATACACCAATATATATATATATATATATATATATATATATATATATATATATATATATATATATATATATATATATATATATATATATATATATATATATATATATATATATATATATATATATATATATATATAATATATATGTACATATATATATATATATATATATATATATATATATATATATATATATATATATATATATATATATATATATGCAAACAAGCCTGAATGGTCCCCAGGACTATATACAACTGAAAACTCACACCCCAGAAGTGACTCGAACCCATACTCCCACAACTGGTATGTACAGGGACGCCTTAATCCGCTTGACCATCACGACCGGACAAAAGGAAGTGATAGCCGAGGCTATATGAACCACTTCCCCGCCGGCACTCGGATGGTAATCTTGGGCATAGCATTTTATCAAATCACCTCATTCTTTGGGGCACACGTGAGGAACACAAATGCAAACAAGCCTGAATGGTCCCCAGGACTATATACAACTGAAAACTCACACCCCAGAAGTGACTCGAACCCATACTCCCACAACTGGTATGTACAGGGACGCCTTAATCCGCTTGACCATCACGACCGGACAAAAGGAAGTGATAGCCGAGGCTATATGAACCACTTCCCCGCCGGCACTCGGATGGTAATCTTGGGCATAGCATTTTATCAAATCACCTCATTCTTTGGGGCACACGTGAGGAACACAAATGCAAACAAGCCTGAATGGTCCCCAGGACTATATACAACTGAAAACTCACACCCCAGAAGTGACTCGAACCCATACTCCCACAACTGGTATGTACAGGGACGCCTTAATCCGCTTGACCATCACGACCGGACAAAAGGAAGTGATAGCCGAGGCTATATGAACCACTTCCCCGCCGGCACTCGGATGGTAATCTTGGGCATAGCATTTTATCAAATCACCTCATTCTTTGGGGCACACGTGAGGAACACAAATGCAAACAAGCCTGAATGGTCCCCAGGACTATATAATTTGATAAAATGCTATGCCCAAGATTACCATCCGAGTGCCGGCGGGGAAGTGGTTCATATAGCCTCGGCTATCACTTCCTTTTGTCCGGTCGTGATGGTCAAGCGGATTAAGGCGTCCCTGTACATACCAGTTGTGGGAGTATGGGTTCGAGTCACTTCTGGGGTGTGAGTTTTCAGTTGTATATAGTCCTGGGGACCATTCAGGCTTGTTTGCATTTGTGTTCCTCACGTGTGCCCCAAAGAATGAGGTGATTTGATAAAATGCTATGCCCAAGATTACCATCCGAGTGCCGGCGGGGAAGTGGTTCATATAGCCTCGGCTATCACTTCCTTTTGTCCGGTCGTGATGGTCAAGCGGATTAAGGCGTCCCTGTACATACCAGTTGTGGGAGTATGGGTTCGAGTCACTTCTGGGGTGTGAGTTTTCAGTTGTATATAGTCCTGGGGACCATTCAGGCTTGTTTGCATTTGTGTTCCTCACGTGTGCCCCAAAGAATGAGGTGATTTGATAAAATGCTATGCCCAAGATTACCATCCGAGTGCCGGCGGGGAAGTGGTTCATATAGCCTCGGCTATCACTTCCTTTTGTCCGGTCGTGATGGTCAAGCGGATTAAGGCGTCCCTGTACATACCAGTTGTGGGAGTATGGGTTCGAGTCACTTCTGGGGTGTGAGTTTTCAGTTGTATATAGTCCTGGGGACCATTCAGGCTTGTTTGCATTTGTGTTCCTCACGTGTGCCCCAAAGAATGAGGTGATTTGATAAAATGCTATGCCCAAGATTACCATCCGAGTGCCGGCGGGGAAGTGGTTCATATAGCCTCGGCTATCACTTCCTTTTGTCCGGTCGTGATGGTCAAGCGGATTAAGGCGTCCCTGTACATACCAGTTGTGGGAGTATGGGTTCGAGTCACTTCTGGGGTGTGAGTTTTCAGTTGTATATAGTCCTGGGGACCATTCAGGCTTGTTTGCATTTGTGTTCCTCACGTGTGCCCCAAAGAATGAGGTGATTTGATAAAATGCTATGCCCAAGATTACCATCCGAGTGCCGGCGGGGAAGTGGTTCATATAGCCTCGGCTATCACTTCCTTTTGTCCGGTCGTGATGGTCAAGCGGATTAAGGCGTCCCTGTACATACCAGTTGTGGGAGTATGGGTTCGAGTCACTTCTGGGGTGTGAGTTTTCAGTTGTATATAGTCCTGGGGACCATTCAGGCTTGTTTGCATTTGTGTTCCTCACGTGTGCCCCAAAGAATGAGGTGATTTGATAAAATGCTATGCCCAAGATTACCATCCGAGTGCCGGCGGGGAAGTGGTTCATATAGCCTCGGCTATCACTTCCTTTTGTCCGGTCGTGATGGTCAAGCGGATTAAGGCGTCCCTGTACATACCAGTTGTGGGAGTATGGGTTCGAGTCACTTCTGGGGTGTGAGTTTTCAGTTGTATATAGTCCTGGGGACCATTCAGGCTTGTTTGCATTTGTGTTCCTCACGTGTGCCCCAAAGAATGAGGTGATTTGATAAAATGCTATGCCCAAGATTACCATCCGAGTGCCGGCGGGGAAGTGGTTCATATAGCCTCGGCTATCACTTCCTTTTGTCCGGTCGTGATGGTCAAGCGGATTAAGGCGTCCCTGTACATACCAGTTGTGGGAGTATGGGTTCGAGTCACTTCTGGGGTGTGAGTTTTCAGTTGTATATAGTCCTGGGGACCATTCAGGCTTGTTTGCATTTGTGTTCCTCACGTGTGCCCCAAAGAATGAGGTGATTTGATAAAATGCTATGCCCAAGATTACCATCCGAGTGCCGGCGGGGAAGTGGTTCATATAGCCTCGGCTATCACTTCCTTTTGTCCGGTCGTGATGGTCAAGCGGATTAAGGCGTCCCTGTACATACCAGTTGTGGGAGTATGGGTTCGAGTCACTTCTGGGGTGTGAGTTTTCAGTTGTATATAGTCCTGGGGACCATTCAGGCTTGTTTGCATTTGTGTTCCTCACGTGTGCCCCAAAGAATGAGGTGATTTGATAAAATGCTATGCCCAAGATTACCATCCGAGTGCCGGCGGGGAAGTGGTTCATATAGCCTCGGCTATCACTTCCTTTTGTCCGGTCGTGATGGTCAAGCGGATTAAGGCGTCCCTGTACATACCAGTTGTGGGAGTATGGGTTCGAGTCACTTCTGGGGTGTGAGTTTTCAGTTGTATATAGTCCTGGGGACCATTCAGGCTTGTTTGCATTTGTGTTCCTCACGTGTGCCCCAAAGAATGAGGTGATTTGATAAAATGCTATGCCCAAGATTACCATCCGAGTGCCGGCGGGGAAGTGGTTCATATAGCCTCGGCTATCACTTCCTTTTGTCCGGTCGTGATGGTCAAGCGGATTAAGGCGTCCCTGTACATACCAGTTGTGGGAGTATGGGTTCGAGTCACTTCTGGGGTGTGAGTTTTCAGTTGTATATAGTCCTGGGGACCATTCAGGCTTGTTTGCATTTGTGTTCCTCACGTGTGCCCCAAAGAATGAGGTGATTTGATAAAATGCTATGCCCAAGATTACCATCCGAGTGCCGGCGGGGAAGTGGTTCATATAGCCTCGGCTATCACTTCCTTTTGTCCGGTCGTGATGGTCAAGCGGATTAAGGCGTCCCTGTACATACCAGTTGTGGGAGTATGGGTTCGAGTCACTTCTGGGGTGTGAGTTTTCAGTTGTATATAGTCCTGGGGACCATTCAGGCTTGTTTGCATTTGTGTTCCTCACGTGTGCCCCAAAGAATGAGGTGATTTGATAAAATGCTATGCCCAAGATTACCATCCGAGTGCCGGCGGGGAAGTGGTTCATATAGCCTCGGCTATCACTTCCTTTTGTCCGGTCGTGATGGTCAAGCGGATTAAGGCGTCCCTGTACATACCAGTTGTGGGAGTATGGGTTCGAGTCACTTCTGGGGTGTGAGTTTTCAGTTATATATATATATATATATATATATATATATATTATTAAATATGACCGAAAAAGTAAGATTAATAATTCTAACACGAATTTTCTCAATCTTTCGAACATTTCTTTTCACTGTTGGAGATAAATAAAAAATCAATTCTCCAAAATTCATTTTTATTTCTAGTCTGACGCGACACGAGCGCGTTTCGTAAAACTTATTACATTTTCAAAGACTTCAGTTCACAAAAACACAACTGAATAGAACTTCCGCATCTCCGATTTTATATCTACATTTGAGTGAGGTGGAAGGGGTGATGTGGCATTAACACAAGACAGAACAAGATGTGGCATTTATAGGGTATTAATTTCATCAACACAAGACAGAACAAAAGGTGGTATTAATAGGGTATTAATTTCATCAACACAAGACAGAACACGAAACAATGGATATTGAATAGAAGTGTTTGTAGAAAGCCTATTGGTCCATATTTCTTGATGCTTCTATATTGGAGCGGAGTCTTGAGGTGGGTAGAATATAGTTGTGCAATAATTGGCTGTTGATTGCTGGTGTTGACTTCTTGATGTGTAGTGCCTCGCAAACGTCAAGCCGCCTGCTATCGCTGTATCTATCGATGATTTCTGTGTTGTTTACTAGGATTTCTCTGGCGATGGTTTGGTTGTGGGAAGAGATTATATGTTCCTTAATGGAGCCCTGTTGCTTATGCATCGTTAAACGCCTAGAAAGAGATGTTGTTGTCTTGCCTATATACTGGGTTTTTTGGAGCTTACAGTCCACAAGAGGGCATTTGAAGGCATAGACGACGTTAGTCTCTTTTAAAGCGTTCTGTTTTGTGTCTGGAGAGTTTCTCATGAGTAGGCTGGCCGTTTTTCTGGTTTTATAGTAAATCGTCAGTTGTATCCTCTGATTTTTGTCTGTAGGGATAACGTTTCTATTAACAATATCTTTCAGGACCCTTTCCTCCGTTTTATGAGCTGTGGAAAAGAAGTTCCTGTAAAATAGTCTAATAGGGGGTATAGGTGTTGTGTTAGTTGTCTCTTCAGAGGTTGCATGGCTTTTCACTTTCCTTCTTATGATGTCTTTGACGAAACCATTGGAGAAGCCGTTATTGACTAGGACCTGCCTTACCCTACAGAGTTCTTCGTCGACTTGCTTCCATTCTGAGCTGTGGCTGAGAGCACGGTCGACATATGCGTTAACAACACTCCTCTTGTACCTGTCTTGGCAGTCGCTGTTGGCATTTAGGCACATTCCTATGTTTGTTTCCTTAGTGTAGACTGCAGTGTGGAAACCTCCGCCCTTTTCTATGACTGTTACATCTAGAAAGGGCAGCTTCCCATCCTTTTCCATCTCGTAAGTGAAACGCAGCACAGAACTCTGCTCAAATGCCTCCTTCAGCTCCTGCAGATGTCTGACATCAGGTACCTGTGTAAAAATGTCGTCAACATACCTGCAGTATATGGCCGGTTTCAAGTTCATGTCGAGTGTATCGTGATCCAGCCTGTACTCCTCTTGACATACCAGAAAATATTCTGAGGAAACTACTCCAAGCTTGTACTAAAGAGGCACCCTTCTTGAGCCCGGATGGGCACATGTATAAGCAAGTAGATGGGGTCGCCATGGGTTCTCCCCTAGGTGTCCTGTTTGCAAACTTCTACATGGGTACCATCGAGCATAAAGTCTTAGTCGACATGAACTTGAAACCGGCCATATACTGCAGGTATGTTGACGACATTTTTACACAGGTACCTGATGTCAGACATCTGCAGGAGTTGAAGGAGGCATTTGAGCGGAGTTCCGTGCTGCGTTTCACTTACGAGATGGAAAAGGATGGGAAGCTGCCCTTTCTAGATGTAACAGTCATGGAAAAGGGCGGAGGTTTCCACACTGCAGTCTACACTAAGGAAACAAACATAGGAATGTGCCTAAATGCCAACAGCGACTGCCCAGTCAAACACTGATTCATCAGTGAGGCCTAAGAGTCCCACAGGTGCTCCTAAGAGACCTAATAGTCCAAAGAGCACTGCTAATAGTCCCACCGGTGCTCCTAAGAGACCTAATAGTCCAAAGAGCACTCCCAAGAGCCTGTTAATGGTTCCCCAGAGTACACCAAGTACTCACAAGAGAATAAATAACAAACAAATGCAAACAGCAAAACCATCACAACCTGCGAATACTGTTTTACCTAAACCGGTAACCCCTAAACGATCTGCAGGATGGAGAATGTGCTTGTTTTGTAATCAAAAACATTCTCTGTACAAATGTACTAATTATCCTAATAGAGACACAAGAGTCAGACGACTCAAACAGTTACACAAATGTACTAGGTGTCTCAAACCACATAATGTTAACAGCTGTGACACCCCACTGAACACCTGCAACAGGTATAGAAGGGGCAAGCATCATGCTGCACTGTGCAAATTAGTTAGAACTAATTATGTCAATCCTAGAATAGGACGTAGAGAATCTACACCAGTACAGTGCTGCAAGGTGCGAGATGTGTACAGCGTAACTTTACAAGCATCTCAAGTGGATGCTGCTTTGCCTACTGCCCAACTTCAAGTGAAGAACAGAGGTGCCAAGATCACCATACGTGGACTATTTGACCAAGGTTCCCAGAGAACTTTCATTACTCAAAGGGCAGCAGAGGCACTTAATTTACAACCAATAGGACAGGTAAAATTAAACTTGTCAGGGTTCATGATAAATCGAGGAACCCATGAATACACAGTAGTTCAACCGCTTGTACGACTAGGTAGTCAAGCCAAGGCTGTCCAAGCCATTGTTGTAGATCAAATACCTTTAGACTTAAATATTAAGGGTCTGGGGTACACAGCCCACTTCCTGCAGGAACGTGAAATTAATTTGGCTGACAACAAATTAATGTCTGACCGCCTTAACAATGTAGATGTACTAGTAGGAGCCGACTACTATTACCAGTTCATAACTGGACATATTAAACGATTGGGAATGAATATGCTCCAATCTGCAGGAGGCTACTTACTTACTGGTAAAGTTCTGAATGTGAAGAAGCCTAAACCTGCCAATAATAAATTAGTCAGCAGTAAATCAATTCTCCAGCAGCAAGCTAAAAGGAGAAACCCAGCTGAGTAATAAACTCAGATTGAATGTAGTGCAATTGATATTCGCCGAGATGTTTCATAGTTCTCTGTGAAAACCAATAGTCCGTACTCAAACAAGTACAAGTTACAGCGACCAAGCTATTGAATTCACTGCAGACCTAGAATTATTCTCGACAATTAGTAATTGACCACACTCAGTCCTCCTAGTTAAATTGTAATGTTAGGCTAGAGAATCTAGCACTCCCTAGGAATTAATAATGTTAGGCTAGAGAATCTAGCACTTAATGCCACTGGCATTTCCTGAATTTAATTACAAATTCACTAGGACCACTGGTCCACTATACTTGCGCTTAAAGGTTTGCCAAGAAAACCTTCTTAATACCATGTTTTCTGCACTAAGAGTTAGTGATAAATACTTGCATTAATTGTTTGAGTTGTTTTTCTTTCGTTTCTGCTTATTTAGTTTAGGAACGCAACACGAACAAACTTGCAAACTTACTAATACGTAAGCGAATTTACAGAGAACTAATATGTTTAATGCATTATCGTTAAACATCGGCATTGTTAATTAACATACGCCATGAGCTTAACATAGCTCACCTTAGAATTAACGTAATAATATGAGTGCTCGTTCACCATGCGCACGAGCTTAATATTGCTCGCCATGATAACTGAATGACAAAACTCCACCTCGTTAATTCGAGTTCAATGCAACTCACCCTGTTAGCACTGCTAACGAGCTCCATGTAGCTCACCCTGTCAACACTGTTGACGAGTTCACTGCAACTCACCCTGTTAGCACTGCTAACGAGCTCCATGTAGCTCACCCTGCCAACACTGTTGACGAGTTCACTGCAACTCACCCTGTTAGCACTAGCTAACGAGCTCACTGTAGCTCACCCTGTCAACACTGTTGACGAGTTCACTGTAACTCACCCTGTTAGCACTAGCTAACGAGCTCACTGTAGCTCACCCTGTCAACACTGTTGACGAGTTCACTGTAACTCACCCTGTCAGCACTGCTGACGAGCTCACTGTAGCTCATCATGTTCACGAGTTCAATATAACTCGACCTGTTAATGAGCTCAATACTGCTCACCATGTTAATTTGTGTACATTTTTGCTCACATTTAGCTTAGTCCCTTACTTAGGTAGGTTAGAAATTCAAACCATTTATTTAGGTAGGTTTAGAGACTTTAGTAGTGTCAACTGAGTACTAGCCTAATCTGTACTCACCATTAATTACAGTTGACTATACTTATAGAGACTGATCTAATAAACTCAAATTCATGTAAAGGTGATTTCGCATTAACAAGTTTACAGTGTCAAGCCTATGACCTGCCATTTAATTAGCTCATAAGTCAGAATGACTAGGCTACTAATCTCACTGTCGACTCAGAATTTTCCTTGATTTTAATGAATAAACTTTTCAGTTCTCTACTTTCTATTTTAGCTAGTTAGCAAATTATTTGTACCATCAGTCAGCATGACTACTGCACGGCAGTGCACATTAACTTCAATTTCCTCATTTGAATTTGGGGTGATCGTGACGCTGCGTGATGTTGTTGTCTAGTAACTCAATAGTTACAAGTCACAGCGACCCTAGACAGTCACCTTACTGTAGTGTCATAGTCTCCTTGATCTTAAATGACTAATAATACTTTACTGTATAATTATACAATAGTGTTATCAGTTCTTAGGAACTTATTCTGAGTTTACCTACGATTCAGCAGCTACGTAATACACCATTACATGTCACTGCGAACCTAGTTGTTGAGTTTATTGTGAGCTTTAGAGTGTTCCTGATTACCGATAACTTAATCATTTAATGTTTCAATAATTAATGCGTGTTTCCACTAAGGGAAACTGCAAGCCTATTACAACTCTGAACAAGAGTAATTTCTTTCACATCCCACTGAGAAAACTGTGATGATGTTACGATGTGATATCACGTAACGAAACATTACACGTCACTATGACCCAGGATATCGCATCACCGTAGATTCTGTTAGTTTAAATTGGGAGAGTTGAATTTTATAAATATTGTGTAGGCTACAACAACATGTTTCAATTGACATGTAAATAGCAAGACTCAAATTCTTGTGTCCTTGATAAATCCGGGACGTTCGTTATGTGTGTACTAACATACTAACATACTAATGTATTAATCTTAATATCACTTCGGGATAGGTCAGTACAACACAGTACACTGCGACCCTAAGATCCTCCCCCTGGAGTTATGTTGGATATTTCCAACACCGAATACAACATTGTTGTATTCTCATTACTTATTACTAACCATACTTAATATTGTAGTAAGTAAAATTAACAACTCATAGAATTCTCATGTACTAATAATTCATCTGTGCATTAGGCTAGAATTCTCACGTCACCTGACGCCAGTATTGCGTCAGATTTCTTTACAGTAAAACACATTATATTCAATTTGTGTGAGAATTAAATACGATTCTCCATAATTAAAGCATTCTGTATGACAACTGATTGCAGACGATTTGTTCTCTAACTAAAAGCCAAATAGAGCGTTAGAATCATAGCGTCTACCTCACGATAGAGTTAACATCATCAATGAATGCCATGGGGAGACATTAATTCCTCTCCCTTATATATTTACTATTCCTAAATCGGTAAATAATAATATTTCGTTCCTCTAAATAATAAACCCGTCCAGTCTTTAGAGTTTCAAGCGCGAATGCGAGAAATATTAATGTTCGTGACAATAATTTGTGTTATGAACGTCGACTCGGCGTGGGTTGGAGGGACGCCATCCCCTTCAGTACGTACGCGGACACGTGCAGAGCCGAAAGGAGGCAGAACTGTGCTTACCGTACTCATAAAAGACGCCATTGCCCAGCAAATCGGGCAGGTGTTATTCATCTTCAGATGAAAGCCGCCACTGTGAGGCGTGAACGACCTTGCAGATAATATCTTCAACTAGTGCTGGTGTTAAATGAGGGACCCTAGACTTGGTTCCTGACGACACGTGATCAGCCAGCTTGAAACGCATCAATCCAGGATAGGTTCACCGGAGCCTGGGATGCGAAATTACGGCAATCTTAATACTTATACAGTGCCCACAGCTAAGTACCTTTTATTTGATGCATCATTTACAGGTTTAATAATAGCGGGGTGATTGTTCGTCACGCAGCGGGATAACACCTAATAACAGGTGATTTGAATTCCATCTGTAGATATTAATAATCTTGAATATGAATTGAGTAGTTAAATCAATTGCTACTGGTAGTTATTTATCTTGCAGCTCGAGAGACCAATTCCTCATGCTGTCTTCTCCATGCTAACCGTACCATTCGTCAGTGTACCAGACTTGGAGATTAAGAGGACTTCCATGGTTATCTAAAGGAATCGGCTACAAGCTAAGGCTTATTTCTTTTATCCATTTCCTTGCAATTGATGTATTCAGAATGTTTTAATATTAATGTGTGATTTACTGTAACTCATTACTATGCTCATATTCATTTTCTTCTTTATGTGAATGATATTATATTCAGCATTCTTTATAGGATTAGATTATTATTAATTGAATTAGTGAACGAACCACACTGATTCCTGGACGTACTTACCTCCAGTAATAACCCCCCAATGTAGGTGTTTGAGGTTTGTTTCTTTAATAATACAGCCCATTAATTATTCTTATGATCATACTTTCTAGTTATATCCATAGTCACTGGTTTTCTCTAGAATTTTATCTAATGATCTGAAATTCTCAGTTTCCCTCTTTACTTTAAAAGCGGGTGGTCCTTCGTAATTTAATTTACTACTTTAATTATTAATTAATCAGAATCAAGCCCAAATATCCCACACCTACTATGCAAGGCCCGATTTGCCTAATAAGCCAAGTTTTCATGAATTAATTGTTTTTCGACTACCTAACCTAACCTAACCAAACTTTTTCGGCTACCTAACTTAACCTAACCTATAAAGATAGGTTAGGTTAGGTTAGGTAGGGTTGGTTAGGTTCGGTCATATATCTACGTTAATTTTAACTTCAATAAAATAAAATTGACCTCATACATAATGAAATGGGTAGCTTTATCATTTCACAAGAACAAAATTAGAGAAAATATATTAATTCAGGAAAACTTGGCTTATTAGGCAAATCGGGCCTTGCATAGTAGGCCGAGAAGTGCATTCTGGCTACTAGGTACGACATATATATATATATATATATATATATATATATATATGTCGTACCTAGTAGCCAGAACTCACTTTTTGGCCTACTATTCAAGGCCCGATTTGCCTAATAAGCCAAGTTTTCATGAATTAATGCTTTTTCGACTACCTAACCTACCTAACCTAACCTAACCTAACTTTTCCGGCTACCTAACCTAACCTAACCTATAAAGATAGGTTAGGTTAGGTTAGGTAGGGTTGGTTAGGTTCGGTCATATATCTGCGTTAATTTTAACTCCAATAAAAAAAAATTGACCTCATACATAATGAAATGGGTAGGTTTATCATTTCATAAGAAAAAAATTTGAAAAAATATATTAATTCAGGAAAACTTGGCTTATTAGGCAAATCGGGCCTTGAATAGTAGGACAAAAAGTGAGTTCTGGCTACTAGGTACGACATATATATATATATATATATATATATATATATATCGTACCTAGTAGCCAGAACGCACTTCTCAGCCTACTATGCAAGGCCCGATTTGCCTAATAAGCCAAGTTTTCCTGAATTAATATATTTTCTCAAATTTTTTTCTTATGAAATGATAAAGCTGCCCATTTCATTATGTATGAGGTCAATTTTTTTTTATTGGGGCCAAAATTAACGTAGATATATGACCGAACCTAACCAACCCTACCTAACCTAACCTAACTTATCTTTATAGGTTAGGTTAGGTTAGGTATCCGAAAAAGTTAGGTTAGTCCTTCAATTGTGCATCGCATCATATGATGCTTTGACCGACTTGCAGTAAATTGCGCATCGCATCATGTGATGCTTTGGTGTACTACGCAAGATTTAAATGGCCCACGGATACACGGGGTACACCACACCTTCATCAGGGCTCTTGTAAACAGACGCTATTTAATCTTCTGGCAACACTGTGGTGCAAACCGTTTTATGTTATCTTGAAAAATAACGTAATTAGAGTCAAATTTCCTGCTGCAACTTTCGTGAATCTGGTCCTCGCGGCGTGGGTGCGCCGCGGAGTATTGTATCTTACGTTGTAGAAGTCTAATATTTCGTAATAGCGTTGAAAATAACATGTTATGCATAAAATGAATATAAACTCACTCATTGGCAACAGTCTCGTGTGAGAGAGGGTGGGGTTCGTGGCTCAGCCCCTCAGTCACTGTGTGTGTCCCTTAGGAAGTGGATGTATTGCTGACGCGCTCTCACAATATCTCCCAGAACTCATGCTATTTTTGCTATTTGTACTGCAATATGACTTACCAAACGAACAAGAGAAAAGCATTGAAAGCTAGATGCATGCGAGCTCTCCATAGAAGGTACGAGCTGGCCGCAATGCGTAAATCACGCATTGTCACGAGTGAAGATCGTGACCGCGAGTACAGTAACTTGTCGCGGCGCGCTACGCCACTCCAACTTTTACAACTAGATCTGCCCTCACAGCCTTTATTTATTATTCAATTTACATGAAACTTGCACATTATATGTAGAGTTTACGCCTCTAAAAACACATGTAGCTTTTCTTATCTACCTACATTTATTGATTTTATAAATAATGATACACTTCATTTTGTTGCATACGTTTTTGGGAAACTTTAAAAAATCTGTATTATTGCACCAAATACATCTGGGATAAAAATCCTTGGTGCAAATCTTTATTATATAGTAAGGTCATAGCTGAGTGTCGTAGAAATGATTTTGGTTCACAATTGTGGGCTGTGAAAGCAATTGAACATTGTTGAAAAATTTTATATTTTTTTTTTTTTCTCCTTCTCTATTTAGGCTGAGATGCTGAAACTTGGCCTAGTTGCAGCACCATTCACATGTATCAGGATAATAAATTATGAATACCCTACAACAACTCTCATAGTTCCGGTCAGATCCCCCCCTTAAAGTGATCAATGGTGTCGCTACCGTACTAAAATTCTTCACAAACCTACGGTAGTAGGAGGCAAGTGTGAGGAGATGGTTCACCAGCTCACTTACAATAGTGCTCTTATGCCTGTGGGAGCCAGTACACTTGTTAAGTGCACTTGTTAAGTGGGCGGACATAAGTTTGGTAACCAGCAACCGAAACATCTAGTGTTTGGGCTCATGTGAGAGCCCCAGTCACTAGCAGTCCATAAATGTTACCCTGGCTGGGGTGGCATGTCTGTGGACAGTGCTAGAGCTGATAGCATCATCTCATTGTATGGCTTTGAGGCGAGACTCGATTTTGCGCGGGAACAGCTAGGCCCAGGCGTGGGGTGAGCTGTGGGCCTCCCACGCTCGCTGGCTACTTGAGTCGTTGTCATGGAAGCAGCCGCCATCTTAGTAAACATCTTGAGCCGCCATGTTGGTCGGCCATCTTAGAGTTGCCCTAGGGGCTATGCTACACCGTCGCTGATTGGATGAGAGGGGTAGGCCGCAGTATGCCTTCCTCTCATTGGTTATTTCGAGAAGGACGCGGGGATAGCCGGTGTAAGCATCATTCTGAACCCCGCTGCCACCTTGTCAAGATGCTTCCTGTACTCAATTCGGCCAAATTGAAGTATAGGGCGTCGTGGTGGCTGGACTACTCAACTGCTGATGCTTCCTGCTTCACCAACAACCGCGGTCGTCACAGAATCCGGCCGAAGTCGTCGCTTGGAGGGGGTTAAGACATTGTGTACAGTGGGTAGAGGTACAGTGATCTGGGATCGCGGGGAATGTGCATACGAGCAGTAACGGACTCGTAGATCCCATACCAGTGTTGATTAAACTTGCTAGTGCTCTGTAGCAGTCGATGGGAACGGGGAAATTCTTGTCAGTGTTAAGGCAAATTTCCCATGTTTGTCTGAGACGCTATCATTGTGCACATCACCTGGGTATGAACGCTACACTTCACCAGTGGGTCGAGGGTGCGAGCCGAGCCGTATTGTGAGTGGGTGGGGTTCGAGTGCGCGCCATTTGTACGAAAAAAATACCACATAAGGTACTATCGCTGTCCTGAGCGAGTCAGCCACCTGAAGCGGGGTGCCTGATGTATGGGAATTTTGTGTAGCCGGCAGTATGAATGAGTAAGTACTTATGTGTGTATTTCTGGTGAACAGTTAGTCTCTAAAAGCTTGAATTCGAGGTCAAGTGTTCCGTCACATTGTCACGCAGCACCTGTTCAGGTGGAGTGAATTGTGGGCGAGGAGATAATCACCTTTGTTGTCATCTTGTCAGTCCAGAGGGACTTACGACTGGTGTACACAGACATACAGTGTGTTTGTGTGTGTGGGTACACACGGGAACAGAGTATACCAAGATTAGCCAAGGACTGAGAGGATGTCCATGTAATAATTATATTATTTCATTGTGGTAGTCATTTTTGATCGTCCGTGGGACGGAGTGATATCATTTCCATGTGTGGTCTTGCAGGTGTGGAATTCCAACACTGAGCGCTCAGGTATGTGTAACGCCAGTGATTCCTGGCAATGATTATTGT
This sequence comes from Procambarus clarkii, assembly GCF_040958095.1. Taxonomy (NCBI): domain Eukaryota; kingdom Metazoa; phylum Arthropoda; class Malacostraca; order Decapoda; family Cambaridae; genus Procambarus; species Procambarus clarkii. The sequence goes on along the minus strand of NC_091162.1, from coordinate 46,785,758 downwards.
GGAGTGTACCACAGTGTGGTCTAAATTTCTTGTATTGTTCCCAGGGCCGTGACAAGTGTGATTTATATTTATATATATATATGTATTAACGTAATTTTGGTAGAATTTGGTGAGTGACGAGGCTAGCTGGAGAGACCGGCACCGCTCTGTCGAGTAACGTAACTCTTGAGAATGTTTATCGGCATGCGTGATCGATAAATCACTCACCCATGTGATTTAGGAGTGCGAGATCTCCTTAGTGTTCCCAAAAATGTTTGATAGCTGTAGGCTACATGTGTCAGCAGTAATTATATATATATATATATATATATATATATATATATATATATATATATATATATATATATATATATATATGTTTCATTGAATATGACCGCATATTCTGTATTTATTATTTTCTGGTTTAGGGCTTCTATCCCTCTAACTATTTTCTTAGCATCAGGGCTTAATTGAAATAGGAGTTCTCCAAAACTCATTTTCGTACTTTTAAGGTGAAGAAAAGAAGTGATTTACTATAGAGTGTATTACACTTATTTGTATAATTTGCACGACGTTTCGAACCTCCATGGTTCATTCTCAAGTGAACAGATCTTACAATACTAGTTGATTTTATACCCGCATTAGGTCAGGTGATAATACAATGAAGGTGAAAAACATGGGGGGATACATAAGGGATAAACATAGGGGCTGCAGAAGGCTTATTGGCCCATACGAGGCATCTCCTATCTAAACACAAAGATTAATCCAGTGTAATTGGCCTGTTATGTTGGACATTGTCTTCTGTGTTGGCATCGATATGTTCTTGTCTTGTCCTTACTCTCATGGTGGGTAGAGTAAATAGTTCCGTGATTTGGGTGTTCATGGTAGGTCGCTCTATTCTTATGTGAATTGCCTCAAGAATTTGTAATCTTCTTGAATCTTGGGTTTTGTCTATTATGCAAGTATTCTTGTTCAACATTTCTCTTGTTAGAGTAATGTCATGGGCTTGTCTCATGTGATTCCTAGGGGCACCAGATTGAAGATGGCATGTCAAACGCCTCGTCAGCTTGGTCGACGTCATACCAATGTACTTACATTGAAGGTTACATCCTTCGTGGGGGCAAGTGTACATGTATACAACGCTTGACTGCTGTAGAGGGTTCTCCGTCGGCTTCGGGCTGTTTTTGATAAGGAGTTCGGAAGTCTTCTTGGTTTTGTAGAATATTATCAGGTTTATGTTTTGGTTAGGAGTAGTGCTTTTTACTCCTTTACGGATTATTTCTTTCATTATTCTTTCCTCTTTTATATGTTCACTGTGCATGGTTGATTTGTAATATAATTTTATTGGGGGTGTTGTGGTTTCTGTTCTAGGTTCTGAATTATACCAACGGTCCAAGTGTCTTCTTATAGCAGCGTTTATTTCCGCGTTGCTATATCCGTTGTTCACCAATACCTGAGTTACTCTTTCAAACTCTCTACTCACGTTGCTCCATTCAGAGCAGTGGGTAAGCGCTCGACGAATATAAGCATTGAGAACACTGGCTTTGTATCTTTGGGGGCACTCACTTCTACCGTTCAGGCATAATCCTATGTTGGTGGGCTTGGTATATACGTTGGTGCTTAAAGAGGTTCCTGTTTTTGTTATTAGTACATCCAAGAATGGCAGACTGTTATTTTCACTATTTTCATGTGTAAATCGGAGTACTGACTCTCTCTCTAGGTGTCTTTTTAGGTCAATTAGTTCATCTGAGTCTTTTACTATTACGAATATGTCATCTACATAACGGCAGTATACAGTTGGTTTTTGTCTGCTACTGAAGACCCTGTCTTCGATGGTTCCCATATAAAAATTAGCAAATAAAATTCCTAAGGGGGAGCCCATTGCTACTCCGTCTATTTGTATATACATGTCTCCTTGTGGACTGATGAAAGGGGCTTCCTTTGTACATGCTTCGAGAAGACTTTTCAAGTGTGGCTCAGGTATGTCTAATTTGGGGGTGCTCTCGTCTCTGTATACTCTGTCCAGTATCATTCCTGTGGTTGTGTCGACTGGGACGTTGGTAAAAAGGGATTCAACGTCCAGGGAAGCGATGATTCCATCGGGCTGGGTAGATTTGATCAATTCTAGGAAATCTGCTGATGATTGTAGACTAAACTTACTTGGAGTGTATGGAGTTAGGAGTTCATTGAGTTTCTTTGCCAGGTGATAAGTTGGGGTTGGTATTTGGCTGATTATAGGGCGTAGTGGGTTACCTGGTTTATGCGTCTTAACATTGCCGTAGGCATATCCTAAGCCATAGTCGCCTTGAAGTTTATTGAAATGCACACTACCCTTCTTTGCGTTGATTGCTGTAATTGTTTTGTTTACTTTCCGCTTAAGGTCTTCTACGGGGTTCCTCGTGATTCGTTGAAATTTGGAGTCGTCACTTAGGATGTCGCTAATTTTGTTCATGTGTTTGGGAAAAACGAGGAACATATTCATCTACAATCTTAACCCCACGACTCAAAGAAGCAGCGAAACAACTAAAAAATCTGAAAGACGTGACAATAAGAAAAGCCGACAAAACAGCAGCATATGTATTGATTCCTACCCATGAATACATGAACAAAATTAGCGACATCCCAAGTGACGACTCCAAATTTCAACGAATCACGAGGAACCCCGTAGAAGACCTATATATATATATATATATATATATATATATATATATATATATATATATATATATATATATATATATATATATATATATATATATATATATATGTCGTACCTAGTAGCCAGAACGCACTTCTCAGCCTACTATGCAAGGCCCGATTTGCCTAATAAGCCAAGTTTTCCTGAATTAATATATTTTCTCTAATTTTTTTCTTACGAAATGATAAAGCTACCCATTTCATTACGTATGAGGTCAATTTTTTTTTATTGGAGTTAAAATTAACGTAGATATATGACCGAACCTAACTAACCCTACCTAACCTAACCTAACCTATCTTTATAGGTTAGGTTAGGTTAGGTAGCCGAAAAAGTTAGGTTAGGTTAGGTTAGGTAGGTTAGGTTGTCGAAAAACAATTAATTCATGAAAACTTGGCTTATTAGGCAAATCGGGCCTTGCATAGTAGGCTCAGAAGTGAGTTCTGGCTACTAGGTACGACATATATATATATATATATATATATATATATATATATATATATATATATATATATATATATATATATGTCGTACCTAGTAGCCAGAACTCACTTTTTGGCCTACTATTCAAGGCCCGATTTGCCTAATAAGCCAAGTTTTCATGAATTAATGCTTTTTCGACTACCTAACCTACCTAACCTAACCTAACCTAACTTTTCCGGCTACCTAACCTAACCTAACCTATAAAGATAGGTTAGGTTAGGTTAGGTAGGGTTGGTTAGGTTCGGTCATATATCTGCGTTAATTTTAACTCCAATAAAAAAAAATTGACCTCATACATAATGAAATGGGTAGCTTTATCATTTCATAAGAAAAAAATTAGAAAAAATATATTAATTCAGGAAAACTTGGCTTATTAGGCAAATCGGGCCTTGAATAGTAGGACAAAAAGTGAGTTCTGGCTACTAGGTACGACATATATATATATATATATATATATATATATATATATATATATATATGTCGTACCTAGTAGCCAGAACTCACTTTTTGGCCTACTATTCAAGGCCCGATTTGCCTAATAAGCCAAGTTTTCCTGAATTAATATATTTTTTCTAATTTTTTTCTTATGAAATGATAAAGCTACCCATTTCATTATGTATGAGGTCAATATTTTTTTATTGGAGTTAAAATTAACGTAGATATATGACCGAACCTAACCAACCCTACCTAACCTAACCTAACCTATCTTTATAGGTTAGGTTTGGTTAGGTAGCCGAAAAAGTTAGGTTAGGTTAGGTTAGGTAGGTTAGGTAGTCGAAAAACAATTAATTCATGAAAACTTGGTTTACTAGGCAAATTTGGCCTTGCATAGTAGGCTGAGAAGTGAGTTCTGGCTACTAGGTACGACATATATATATATATATATATATATATATATATATATATATATATATATATATGTCGTACCTAATAGCCAGAACGCACTTCTCAGCCTACTATTCAAGGCCCGATTTGCCTAATAAGCCAAGTTTTCATGAATTAATGTTTTTTCGTCTACCTAACCTACCTAACCTAACCTAACCTAGCTTTTTTTGGCTACCTAACCTAACCTTACCTATAAATATAGGTTAGGTTAGGTTAGGTAGGGTTGGTTAGGTTCGGTCATATATCTACGTTAATTTTAACTCCAATAAAAGGAAATTGACCTCATACATAGAGAAAAGGGTTGCTTTATCATTTCATAAGAAAAAAATTATAGTAAATATATTAATTCAGGAAAACTTGGCTTATTAGGCAAATCGGGCCTTGAATAGTAGGCTGAGAAGTGAGTTCTGGCTACTAGGTACGACATATATATATATATATATATATATATATATATATATATATATATATATATATATATATATGTCGTACCTAATAGCCAGAACGCACTTCTCTGCCTACTATGCAAGGCCCGATTTGCCTAATAAGCCAAGTTTTCATGAATTAATGTTTTTTCGTCTACCTAACCTACCTAACCTAACCTAACCTAGCTTTTTTTGGCTACCTAACCTAACCTTACCTATAAATATAGGTTAGGTTAGGTTAGGTAGGGTTGGTTAGGTTCGGTCATATATCTACGTTAATTTTAACTGTAATAAAAAAAATTGACCTCATACATAGAGAAAAGGGTTGCTTTATCATTTCATAAGAAAAAAATTATAGTAAATATATTAATTCAGGAAAACTTGGCTTTTTAGGCAAATCGGGCCTTGAATAGTAGGCTGAGAAGTGAGTTCTGGCTACTAGGTACGACATATATATATATATATATATATATATATATGTCGTACCTAATAGCCAGAACGCACTTCTCAGCCTACTATTCAAGGCCCGATTTGCCTAATAAGCCAAGTTTTCATGAATTAATGTTTTTTCGTCTACCTAACCTACCTAACCTAACCTAACCTAGCTTTTTTTGGCTACCTAACCTAACCTTACCTATAAATATAGGTTAGGTTAGGTTAGGTAGGGTTGGTTAGGTTCGGTCATATATCTACGTTAATTTTAACTCCAATAACAAAAAATTGACCTCATACATAGAGAAAAGGGTTGCTTTATCATTTCATAAGAAAAAAATTATAGTAAATATATTAATTCAGGAAAACTTGGCTTATTAGGCAAATCGAGCCTTGAATAGTAGGCTGAGAAGTGAGTTCTGGCTACTAGGTACGACATATATATATATATATATATATATATATATATATATATATATATATATATATATATATATATATATATATATATATATATATATATATATATATATATATATATATATATATATATATATATATATATATATATAATCGTAGTGTCACGGTGCCCAGTGTTATTGTGTTATTTACTGTGTGGTGATTGAAATATTTTGACCATGTTCTAGGGGTTATTTAGAGTACTGGGGTCATTTGCAACAGTAAGTGTGTGCAGTATTCTAATATTTAGAAATTAGAGTACTTGCCATGTGTGTGTGTTATTGCAAAGGGGTTGTTATTTAATGTTGATTGTTGCTAGTGTTGAGCATCACCGTATGTGATTGCAGTTCAGTAAGTCATTGTGGGGCAGTGTTCTAGAGGGTTCATGTCCTGTATGTTATTTTACTAGGTTCTGCAGTATTGTCATTGCAACCGGATTGTAACGTAAATCACTGTGATTTGTTAGTGTGATTTGTCATTGTCGTGGGTGAACTCGGCTGTAGACGAGTACTTGGGTACACATATATTCTCCTGGTTATCTGGTAAGACATCGAAGTCCAGTATTCAGTGAGGTGATTGCGAGGCAATTATTATTATGTAACCAAGGGAATGCCCATTGCTTTAAGAGAATTTGTTCTTTGACAATTTGAGTAACGTAGAATACGTTTGGGTTAATTTACTTTCCTGCAAGCAGCTACGGTAGTCTCAAGGAGCCTAGCCATCAGCCAGATAAGAATTAGAGTATTGTCTGTCGTAATTAACGGTCAGTTGGGCGGGTAATTGACGTGTTTCAGGAAGTCAAAGTAATTAACCTCGATCCTTGTTTGATCGACTCACACGAAGCCTACATTGTTCCGTTAACGTAACGTCGATATTTATCTGCCCGGAAGTACCGGCACTTGATTGACTCGTGGGAAGAGTAACGTCATTTTAGAATAACGTAAACGTGGGGCTAATTACAGTTCTCTTAGCACTTTGGACATTGTAAATCAGAGTTTACCATCGCTGAGTGATTATTAACCGATTAACGTAAATTAACGTAACTAGTAAAGAGATTAATCAGCTGTCTGGTAGTACAGGGATTAAAGGGATTTTCTCACTGAATGCTCGACTGGTAGAGTGTTGTGTAATTTTCGCGTTACTAGTGACAGTTGTAAGTGTTATTAATTTAACGTAAATGTTACCTTGTTATTAACGTAAATGTTATTGTGTTATTAACGTAAATCAATTGTTATTGATTGTTGATCGTCCGTGGGACGGAGTGTTAACGTAAGGATTAATTTGAGGAAGGGTGCTGGAGTTGCCAGTGAACCCATTAGTTATTGTTATCATTGAAAGACTACTGATTTGATTACATTGCACCGCTATTGCAGGTGTAGACTGCACTGAGGCGTAAAACAGTTAGGAGGTTACTGGAGACGTTTCAGAACCTACTGTGTCATTTGTTGTAATTGTGATTATAGATCTGTTAGTTCTTGTTTCTTGTTGATTCCTCTGTGGTCACGCTTATGTTCGAGTTAGTTCATTATGCAGTCCGAGGGGCTGGTGTCTAGCTGTCATTGATAGTGTCACAGGAAGGATTTCGAGTAACGTCATTGACATTTCTTTTTGTTTTGTTGTAGTAGTTAGTACTTTATTGAATAAACTAAGTTGTTATGGTTAACGCTGTCTTTTCGTTAAACCCCCACACATTATTATTGTTATGCAAATGTTCTTCACACTCGACTAATAAAATTGAGACTAATTCTGAGCTTTGGATCGAATATACAGCACCACACAACAATAAATTATTGTTGTGAGAGCCCTTGACCTACTCGTTAGATTCGCTTCGGCGATTGGCGAAGGTCAGCGACCTAAGAGAGGGGATTTCAATTTTCATTGGGGTCTCGGCGTTTGCTCGCGCCTTGTCAATTGTTCATACATGGTCCCAAAGTGAGGAATGAGTTGCTTACTACACTGGTGTGTTTGCTAAGCAAGTCCTTCCTCAGGCGACCTAGTTGAATATCACGACAGGAATAAAGGTTAAAGAATAAAGAAAATTCTTGGAAATTTTCCGAGCTAAAATTCCTTATACCAATTTCATTTTATTCCAAAACTTCTCACAAGTCACATCAATACTCTCACATCATGGCGCCCAACGTGGGGCCGTAGACCTTTGATTCATAATCAGAAAAGTAAGACTCATCAAGTCGAGAAACCTAGGAAGAAAGGTGTGCAGAACATTACAGAACAATATTGTTTTGGGTGTGGTTGTTGTCGGTTAGCAAGATTAGGTACACACACACCACACACACAGAATGGATGAGGATTATAGGGATAAGTACATAGATCTGTATGTGACTAAGTATGGCGTGCTGCCTAAGGATAGAAACATTCGCACAGATGAGGAATGTCGGCAGTATGTTGAGGACCATAAGGCCTATGTACGGCGTCTGCATCTAGAAAGAGCAAACAGAAGTGATCTAGGGGACAAGGGAGTTCCCCTAGCCGACCGTGGTATAGTCGGTATGTCAGGGGGTGTGGGATTGAGTCCACCCCAGGAGAAGGAAGGGGAGTCGCGACCCCAGCCTAGGCTAAGGACTGATTCCTTGGGCCACAGAACGTTTCGTTGGAAGTAGTCAATCAGATACCAGAAAACCTCTCAGGATGGGGACTGAACAACCCCAGGAGGAGATGACTTTACAGTACCTAGCAGCTCAAGCTGATGGTTTTAAACTGCAAGGAGTTAATAAGGCCAAGTTCGTGGCCTTCATGTGGAATGCCCACCACGAGAGATTGACTAGATTGGAAATTGCAAGAGTGCAATCCCAGGCAAGGACGGGGAGTCAAACCCCTCCTGCCGCGCCAAGCTCAGAGGTACAGGCGCTGGAAGTAGAGGTACCTCCTCTATTGCCAAGAGAGGAGAAGATCGATCCTAGGGATGCATACCTAGATCGATGTGTGACAAAGGTTGAAAGGTTTACTCAAGCTCCAAGTAAGGGAGCCAAACCTAAAGAAAGTAAGTCTAAGGGACACCAACAGAAACCCAAGGTTAAGGGACCCAGGTGCTTCACATGCAACATGGCAGGTCACCGAGCAGCTAAGTGCCCGAGCAACACTAGGCTTAAGACTAAGAAGGTGACCAAGGTGCAAGTTACAGGCATGAGTACCGTGGGAGGTGATGCCCAAAGACACACACTCGAGTTAAATAGAGGAAGAGTTAATGGGCAGTGGACGAGTGTCTTTCGAGACCGGGGTGCTACAGTTAACATGGTCAGGAGGAGTTTGGTTGAGCCTGAGAGTAGAACAGGTCGAACCCTCCGTGTCCAGTACCCAGATGGCACTGGTAAGGACATGGAAGAAGTGTCCGTGTTGGTAGACACCCCATTTATCAAAGGTAAGATCAAGGCTGCACTAAGTAGAAAGGCAGTGTATGGACTTTTGATAGGTAATACTCCTGGTATAGGGAACCAGGTGGGTCTGTCCTGTGGAAATGACCCAGAAGAAACAGGAACAGGTGAGAGGAAGGTTAAACCCGCTGGCGTTGACACCAAGCGTCGACCGGCCAGTCGAGCAGAGATCACCGCCGCCCAGACAGAAGAGAGGCAGCAGGTGAAAAGAAACCGGAGCCATCCTCCTCTCCCTATTGCACAGAAAACGAGAACTGATTCAGAAGGATTCAGATGGGTCTCACCAGCTGACGGCGATGTCACACGGCCGCCAGCTGAGGAAGTCATGGTCGCCTCTTATCAGGCGAAAGATCAGGTGCATGAGGTAAAAGAAAAAAAGAGCAATTTTCCTTCTCTCATTTCACAGATAACGGGGGTGAGCCCAGTGAGACGGGTGTGGGCCAGATCAGGTGATCCCAGCCACGACCTGTCCACCAGCCAGACCCGCGAGGGTTAACACCACTCAGGAGAGTAAACGTCTGCTGGATGTTACCAGTGGTGAGGCTAAGGTAGCTGTGCTTCCCACAAGTGAAGTGGATATTCTGGACCAATCTTTCAGGCTGTTGGAAGATCGTTGAGACAAACGAACGGTCGCTGAGAGATTGATGAACGAGCAGGTCAGTGACCTAGTGCTCAGTGAGGGGCGAGGTTTGACAGCTGCTGAAGAGGGCCTCAGCCCAGTCAACTCAGTCGGTAGAGCAACCCGGTCTGAGAGTGACAGACAGACAGGAAGAAAGACCCTGTCACCTGGAAGTCATGACAGTCTGCTAACTGTCGGAATTGTGTCGGTAGGGTAGGGAAGGTGTGTAGTCTGTACTTCATTGGTAAGTCCATCCCAGTGTGCTACCTATTGTGTCCAGTATGACACAGACCTGTGGGGCGAGAGTGTGAAGGGACTGAGGAAGGGAAGCTGCGAGGCGTCGAGCCGGCTTAACCTGGACCCAGAACCTGAGCACAACCGCACTACGGTCAGGAAGTACCACCCTGGACGAGCCAGTGACGTCACATCTTGTCTCGCCAGCCACCGACGTCAACAGAAAACGGATGAATCACCACCACCCAGCCGACGTGCACATAGGAGCACAAGTGTAAGTGGCTGGTGATTTACATGAAATTTTCTTCCAGGAAATTTTATCTTCTGGTGGAAGGTTATGTGAGGAGATGGTTCACCAGCTCACTTACAATAGTGCTCTTATGCCTGTGGGAGGCAGTACACTTGTTAAGTTCACTTGTTAAGTGGGCGGACTTAAGTTTGGTAACCAGCAACCGAAACATCTAGTGTTTGGGCTCATGTGAGAGCCCCAGTCACCAGCAGTCCATAAATGTTACCCTGGCCGGGGTGGCATGTCTGTGGACAGTGCTAGAGCTGATAGCATCATCTCATTGTATGGCTTTGAGGCGAGACTCGATTTTGCGCGGGAACAGCTAGGCCCAGGCGTGGGGTGAGCTGTGGGCCTCCCACGCTCGCTGGCTACTTGAGTCGTTGTCATGGAAACAGCCGCCATCTTAGTAAACATCTTGAGCCGCCATGTTGGTCGGCCATCTTGGAGTTGCCCTAGGGGCTATGCTACACCGTCGCTGATTGGATGAGAGGGGTAGGCCGCAGTATGCCTTCCTCTCATTGGTTATTTCGAGAAGGACGCAGGGATAGCCGGTGTAAGCATCATTCTGAACCCAGCTGCCACCTTGTCAAGACGCTTCCTGTACTCAATTCGGCCAAATTGAAGTATAGGGCGTCGTGGTGGCTGGACTACTCAACAGCTGATGCTTCCTGCTTCACCAACGACAGCGGTCGTCACAGAATCCGGCCGAAGTCGTCGCTTGGAGGGGTTTAAGACATTGTGTACAGTGTGTAGAGGTACAGTGATCTGGGATCGCGGGGAATGTGCATACGAGCAGTAATGGACTCGTAGATCCCATACCAGTGTTGATTAGACTTGCTAGTGCTCTGTAGCAGTCGATGGGAACGGGGAAATTCTTGTCAGTGTTAAGGCAAATTTCCCATGTTTGTGTGAGACGCTATCGTTGTGCGCGTCACCTGGGTACGAACGCTACACTTCACCGGTGGGTCGAGGGTGCGAGCCGAGCCGTGTTGTGAGTGAGTGGGGTTCGAGTGTGCGCCATTTGTACGAAAAAATACCACGTAAGGTACTACCGCTGCCCTGAGCGAGTCAGCCACCTGAAGCGGGGTGCCTGATGTATGGGAATTTTGTGTAGCCAGCAGTATGAATGAGTAAGTACTTATGTGTGTATTTCTGGTGATCAGTTAGTCTCTAAAAGCTTGAATTCGAGGTCAAGTGTTCCGTCACATTGTCACGCAGCACCTGTTCAGGTGGAGTAAATTGTGGGCGAGGAGATAATCACCTTTGTTGTCATCTTGTCAGTCCAGAGGGACTTATGTCTGGTGTACACAGACGTACAGTGTGTGTGTGTGTGGGTACACACGGGAACAGAGTATACATAGATTAGCCAAGGACTGAGAGGATGTCCATTTAATAATTATATTATTTCATTGTGGTAGTCATTTTTTATCGTCCGTGGGACGGAGTGATATCATTTCCATGTGTGGTCTTGCAGGTGTGGAATTCCAACACTGAGCGCTCAGGTATGTGTAACGCCAGTGATTCCTGGCAATGATTATTGTGGAGTGTACCACAGTGTGGTCTAAATTTCTTGTATTGTTCCCAGGGCCGTGACAAGTGTGATTTATATTTATATATATATGTATTAACGTAATTTTGGTAGAATTTGGTGAGTGACGAGGCTAGCTGGAGAGACCGGCACCGCTCTGTCGAGTAACGTAACTCTCGAGAGTGTTTATCGGCATGCGTGATCGATAAATCACTCACCCATGTGATTTAGGAGTGCGAGATCTCCTTAGTGTTCCCAATAACGTTTGATAGCTGTAGGCTACATGTGTCAGCAGTAATTATATATATATATATATATATATATATATATATATATATATATATATATATATATATATATATATATATATATATATATATGACAATGTCAGACCACGGAGGAAAAATGAAACAGGAAATTTCCTTAAGTACTTTCGTATATTAAATACACCTTCTGAAGATGTATTTAATATACGAAAGTACTTAAGGAAATTTCCTGTTTCATTTTTCCTCCGTGGTCTGACATTGTCACATTCTTAATCACGTGTTTATTTTCGTGATATACACACATATATATATATATATATATATATATATATATATATATATATATATATATATATATATATATAATCGTAGTGTCACGGTGCCCAGTGTTATTGTTTTATTTACTGTGAGGTGATTGAAATATTTTGACCTATGTTCTAGGGGTTATTGAGAGCACTGGGGGCATTTGCAACAGTAAGTAAGTGTGTGCAGTATTCTAATATTTGGAAAATAGAGTACTTGCCGTGTGTGTGTTATTGCAAAGGGGTTGTTATTTGATGGTGATTGTTGCTAGTGTTGAGCATCACCGTATGTTATTGAAGTTCAGTAAGTCATTGTGGGGCAGTGTTCTAGAGGGTTCATGTCCTGTATGTTATTTTACTAGGTTCTGCAGTATTGTCATTGCAACCGGATTGTAACGTAAATCACTGTGATTTGTTAGTGTGATTTGTCATTGTCGTGGGTGAACTCCGCTGTAGACGAGTACTTAGGTACACATATATTCTCCTGGTTATCTGGTAGGATATCGAAGTCCAGTATTCAGTGAGGTGATTGCGAGACAATTAATATAATTTAACCAAGGGAACGCCCAATGCTTTAAGATAATTTGTTCTTTGACAATTTGAGTAACGTAGAATACGTTTGGGTTAATTTACTTTCCTGCAAGCAGCTACGGTAGTCTCAAGGAGCCTAGCCATCAGCCAGATAAGAATTAGAGTATTGTCTGTCGTAATTAACGGTCAGTGGGGCCGGGTAATTGACGTGTTTCAGGAAGTCAAAGTAATTAACCTCGATCCTTGTTTGATCGACTCACACGAAGCCTACATTGTTCCATTAATGTAACGTCGTTATTTATCTGCCCGGAAGTACCGGCACTTGATTGACTCGTGGGAAGAGTAACGTCATTTTAGAATAACGTAAACGTGGGGCTAATTACTGTTATTAGCCACCTGAATTGGTCTGAGTATGGAAGGCTCGGACGAAATTCATACCTTTATGTAAATTGCTGAGCCAGTGTGAAAGGTTGCGTATTTTAATTGTTTAATTATTGATCTTGAGGATAGTAATTAATTACTCTAAAGGTAATCACGAGTGATTACAGTTCTCTTAGCTCTTTGGACATTGTAAATCAGAGTTGACCATCGCTGAGTGATTAGTAACTGATTAACGTAAATTAACGTAACTAGTAAAGAGATTAATCAGCAGTCTGGTAGTACAGGGATTAATGGGATTTTCTCAATTAATGCTCGACAGGTTGAGTGTTGTGTAATTTCCGCGTTACTAGTGACAGTTGTAAGTGTTATTAATTTAACGTAAATGTTACCTTGTTATTAACGTAAATGTTATTGTGTTATTAACGTAAATCAATTGTTATTGATTGTTGATCGTCCGTGGGACGGAGTGTTAACGTAAGGATTAATTTGAGGAAGGGTGCTGGAGTTGCCAGTGAACCCATTAGTTATTGTTATCATTGAAAGACTACTGATTTGATTGCATTGCAACCGCTATTGCAGGTGTAGACTGCACTGAGGCGTAGAACAGTTAGGAGGTTACTGGAGACGTGTTTCAGAACCTACTGTGTCATTTGTTGTAATTGTGATTATAGATCTGTTAGTTCTTGTTTCTTGTTGATTCCTCTGTGGTCACGCTTATGTTCGAGTTAGTTCATTATGCAGTCCGAGGGGCTGGTGTCTAGCTGTCATTGATAGTGTCACAGGAAGGATTTCGAGTAATGTCATTGAGATTTCTGTTTGTTTTGTTGTAGTAGTTAGTACTTTATTGAATAAACTAAGTTATGGTTAACACTGTCTTTTCGTTACACCCCCACACATTATTATTGTTATGCAAATGTTCTTCACACTCGACTAATAAAATTGAGACTAATTCTGAGCTTTGGATCGAATATACAGCACCACACAACAATAAATTATTGTTGTGAGAGCCCTTGATCTACTCGTTAGATTCGCTTCGGCGATTGGCGAAGGTCAGCGACCTAAGAGAGGGGATTTCAATTTTTATTGGGGTCTCGGCGTTTGCTCGCGCCTAGTCAATTGTTCATACATGGTCCCAAAGTGAGGAATGAGCTGCTTACTACACTGGTGTGTTAGCTAAGCAAGTCCTTCCTCAGGCGACCTAATTGAATATCACGACAGGAATAAAGGTTAAAGAATAAAAAAAATTCTTAGAAATTTTCCGAGCTAAAATTCCTTATACCAATTTCATTTTATTCCAAAACTTCTCACAAGTCACATCAATACTCTCACAGCAAGACCAAGGAAGCGCAGGAGCTGCTTCCTGGTGGTAGGCTGTGGGTAATGCTGGATGGCTTGAGTGTGTATGTTTAACGAAGCTAGGCTGCCACTTCCTATCACATGACCAAGATAACGCACTTTACCTTTAGCAAAGGTGGACTTGCCCAAGTTGATGGTGATGCCGGCTGTCAGGAGCTTGGTGAACAATCGTTGCAGCTGGAGCAGATGTTCGCTCCAGGTGTTAGTTGCTACAACGATATCATCCAAGTAGGCGTAGGTGTTATCTAAGCCATGGATGACGCGGTTAACAGCTCGCTGGAAGTTGGCCAGGGCATTACATAGTCCAAATGGAAGGCGTTCATATCTGTAAAGGCCAAAAGGAGTGGTGAAGGCAGATATTTCCTTAGCTCGCTCTGTCAAACACACTTGGTAGTATCCCTTGAGTAAGTCTAGTTTTGGATAAATACCGAGCATTACCAATGGCGTCAAGAATGTCATCTATTCTAGTTAATGGGTACGCATCCTTGACAGTTACAAGATTCAATTTCCTGTAGTCGGTACACAACCTCACTTTACCGTGCGGTTTCGGCACCAAGATGCAGAGTGAGGCCCATGGGGACGCACAAGGGGTGGCCAGCCCATGATCCAGGAGGTACTGTACTTCAGCACGCATAACTTCCTTTTTGCTCGGGCTGATTCGGTAGAAAAGTTGAAGAATCATCTGGGTGTCAGGGAGTAGCTGGATGTCGTGCTGAACCACATTACACTCCTGTGGATTATCGCTGAACAACTTCTGATGTTCCTTGAAGATTCTGATGAGAGGAGCACTATTACTGTCCTGCAAATAGGTATGAAGATCAGTTAGGATTTCTGAGTTGGAAGGCACTGACTCAGTGTTGGTGCTTTCGGGAGGAGAAGCAGGGAAGGTCTCACTGTGGAGGTATGGACCTTTAAATGTGGATAATGATACCAACACAGTAGGAGGAGTACCTTGATACTGCTTCAGGAGGTTGACGTGGCACAATTGGGTCTTCCGCCGCCTATCTGGAGTCTCAAGAACGTAGTTGTGGTTGTTCCTGCACTCCTTGATGCGGTAGGGTCCTGAAAACTTGTTTTGCAATGGAGAACCTGGGATAGGAAAATATGCCAACACGAAGTCTCCTGGTTTAAATTTCCTTATTTTGCTGCGTTGGTCAAAATGAGTCTTCATCCTCTCCTGAGCTTTCAATAGAGTGTCATTAGCAAATTTACGTACTCTCTCTAGAAGGTGCTTTAAGTTTTGAAGAAACTGGGGCACATTCTGAGGGTCACTGAAGGTGGCATTGCGTAGAGAGTCTTTAAAAGCTTTGAGAGGAGTACGGCACTTACGTCCGTAGAGCATCTCATAAGGAGATACTCCTAGAGACTCATTGGGGAGACTTCTGAAAATGCACATAATGAGGTCAAGTTGTCCCAGTCCTAAAAGGTTTCATTGCCAAATTTCTTTAGGAGTGCTTTAATAGTCTGATAACTACGTTCAAGAGAACCCTGTGAAGCAGTATGACAGGGGCTGGACAATACCTGTGTGATGTTGAACTCTTCCAGTGTCTTCTTGAAGAGATCACTGGTGAAGTTGGTGCCACAGTCACTTTGAACCTCTCTTGGAAATCCATACTGGGTGAAGATCTTCAATAGTTGTTTCACCACAGTAGCAGCCGTAATGATCTTTACTGGAACTGCTATGGGGAATCTGGTGGTAGGACACAGGATGGCTAAGATATAGGCGTTGCCAAAACTGGTCCAGGGTAAAGGACCAACACAGTCTATGATGAGTCTGTGGAAAGGTTCCGCAGGCACCTGGATAGGAGTCAATGGAGCTTTGGGAATAAAGATGTTAGGTTTATCTGCCATCTGACATGTATGACACTGTTGCACGTAATTTTTGACGTCTTTAACCATACCTGGCCAGTAGTAGTCTTGTCTGCTTCCGTGGTAGGTTTTGTTAAAACCAAAGTGAGAAAATGCTCCGTGGGCCAGGTGTAGAATATCGGGCCGTAAGCTGGTGGGAACCACTAGTTGTTCGACATTTGCCCAATCGTCATCCTCCTTCAGCTTAAAGGGTCTGTACCTGCGGTGAAGCAACTGATTCTCTAGGAAGAACCCAGGGAGACTGTCATGTTGAGTCTCAGCCTGGAAGAATAATGGTGTTAATGAAGGATCCTCCCTCTGTAACTTACTGAACTCCAACATAGTAAGATTCGGTGGTAGATTCTGATGGTCTTGAGGGACAGCGGTTGCAGTAGAGTCAGCTGGTTGTGGGCGTGCAGCTTGTGCACGGGTGGTCACTAAAACCGGAGAAACTTCATCACTTTCTTGGACCTCTGCTGGAACATACTTAAAGATGGGATTGTCCACTACAGTGTTCCATACCTGGGGTTTGTCCATGATGATCAGGTTGGAAGGTTGCAGATCTTCTGCCAAGTCATTGCCCAGGAGAAGTTGCACTCTAGACATGGGAAAAGGTTTTTCCCTGATGGCGACTTGGACTTCACTGGTCACGAAAGGACAATCCAGGTGGACTCTGGCGAGTGGTAGCAGTGAGGTCAGTGATAAGGACGGTTTCCCCGGTGTAGGTGACGTTAGGCACAGCCGATTTCAATATTATTGACTGAAGAGCCGCTGTGTCCCTCAAGATCTTCAATTTGAAACGTCCCTCCGAATCTGTACAGCTGGCAGAGACAGTTCCAGGATATAGGTGTTTGCTGAAGAGAGAAAGATCATTAACAGGAACACCAACATTCATCACAGGCTCACCGGACTTAGGAGGAGTCGGTTTGGGTTTATGAGTTTCACTATAGCCTTTGTATTGAGCTTTTCCACATTTATCCATGGTATGTCCATAGAGTTTGCAATACTTACAATACATTTGAGAGCTCGCTTGATCGGTACTCACTTTATCATAACTATACCAAGACTTCTTACTGGAAGGTGGTGTTAGCCGGTGGATGAGACTGTAGGTGTCAGCCGACTTCGCACATCTGATGTAGTCGGTTTCTTCTTTGTCTGCTAAATATAAACGGATGGAAGGGGGAACACGTCTAAAGAATTCTTCTACTAGAATGAGGTTGACGAGTTCTGAAAATGTAGAGACATGTGCTGCTTCCAGCCATTTCATGAAATATCTTTTCTTTGTATTGGAAAATACTAAAAAGGTGGTGGTACTTGCCTTTAGATGATCACTAAATTTTCG
The DNA here is from genome assembly GCF_040958095.1 of Procambarus clarkii. Lineage (NCBI taxonomy): Eukaryota > Metazoa > Arthropoda > Malacostraca > Decapoda > Cambaridae > Procambarus > Procambarus clarkii. Next base: position 46,768,315 of record NC_091162.1, on the reverse strand, counting down.
TCTGTAGCTTTCGGTGGAGAGAAGGTAGGCGTCCAAAACTGCTTGCTTCAGGGTCTGGTAGTCATTCTCAGACGCTAAGGTACTGAGCGTAACCGCAGCTCTACCTGTGAGATGCACTCTGAGAAGGGTAGACCATTGATCTGCAGGCCCGCTTAGTTTTTTAGCCATGGTCTCAAAAGTGGTGAAAAACACGTCTATCTCTGTCTCAAAGAATGGTGGCATTAATTTATTTCTCTATTTTGCCTGAATCTCGTATTGAAGACGAGTGAGATGACGGTGTGCAATGAGTAAGTTACTCGGTGAGTAAAGAATAAGTTACTCGGTGAGTAACGAGTAAGTTACTCGGTGAGTAACGAGTAAGTTAAGATGTTTGTGTTTTTATTCAGGTAACAATGGTGATTCGTGTTTTCTAGATGATGCAGCACTTTTCAGATATCATTAAATTTTCATTATTATATGATTTCATTATACTATATGATATTATATCATTACAATATACATGATATAATATATCATTGTATTACATAGTACATTAAATCATTCTTATCAATTTCTGTTCATAATATACATCCTGTCGTTATTCAATTTGTACAGATTAGGTATGCAAAATAAGTCTTAGTTTACGCAATCACTATATGACAAATATGAATTGCAAGTAATATACATTAGTGTACAGATGATGTTAGAAAACATTTAATAGCGTCTTGCAACGGAGGAGAGAACTGAAAGACCTCAAGATCTTAAGACATCTATGAGCATAATAAAAATATGAACATAATTATATGTTTGTCGAAGAGTATTGTTGAAACGAGTCGGTGTAGTGATTTATGAGGAATCCAACCTAAGGTTAGAGGTAGTAAGAGCAGTTGATTTATATTACACTTTCCTTTGTCGTCTCTGTGGCTTAAAAATCTTATTGTTAAGCCACGTGTGAGAATAATTAATATTCATTCAACACCGACAAAATTTCGTATCAGTTCATTATCTCGTCTCCTGCAATGTTGCAAGACAATGCTTCTCTTCCTCAAAGTCGTTAAGAAGAGCTTTTTTTCTTTATGATAAAATATTCTTTATTTGTTGTAATACTTTGTCTACGGAACTTTATTCACAGGAAGCCCTTTTGATTAAGGGTTTTAATCAGCAGTTCTATTGAATTGGCTTTTCAAAGCCCCTTCGCTGTTAAATTGTGACCATCGCCGCCCCTATGATGTCTGACTTCCCGATAATCACTTCCCTTTGTGTATTTTATATTGCTGGTTGGTTTCTCAAGTTTGAATATTATTGCTAGTGCTTTGTTCTCAATGAAATTCTTAATCAGCAGATTTTTATTATTTTTTTTTCTTTTTGAAAAAAAATTCTGACAGGTATTTGTGTCACTGTTGCCAGCTGAGGCGAGGGAGGTTGTGAAACAGAATGATGAGGTATAAACAACATTCACATTCCATAATTTTTGAACAGTAATGGATCTAAAATAATTAATTAACTTATTGTGCATCCACTAAATCACTACTAAATATCACGTGACACCAGGAGCTCTGCCAGACATGTAAAAGCAAACACTTACAATCTTTGTTGAAAACATTGTTTACAGCACCTTGATGAAGGATGTTGGCTCGTGCGAAAATTCGGTTTAATACATTCACCTACACATGTGTTGGGTGTTTTCTTCATCTTCAATATTATTATTATTATTATTATTATTATTATTATTATTATTATTATTATTATTATTATTATTACTATTATTATTATTATTGCACCTCACACCCACCCTCCCTCCACTTTCCTTCCCACACTCTCCCCATATCTTTAAATACATGGCCGCCCCATCTCTCTGTCTCTCTCTATCCCCTCCCTCCCTTACTCCCTCCCATTCTTTCTCCCTGTCTCCCATTTTCCCTCCTTCGTCTTCTGTCAACCTCCTCCCTTCTGCTCTCTCTCTCTCTTGTTCACTCTCCTCAGTAGATTAGAAGGCGCCTCTGTGTGCCACCTATGTAGGGAGATCAGATAAGAAATCAGAAGCGGGGAGCCACATAGTGCCACTCCATATTAGGTCACCCAAGGTGTGAGTGGTAGCAGTCGAAAAAACAGTGAAGATAGGTATCTATTATGTGCCACTATGATCATGTTCATTTACAGTAAAGTAGCTGCCTATGAAGGGTAATCAGATAAGAAAATCAGAGGCGGGGTGCCACTTAGAGCCACCCCATATTAGGTCGCCCAAGGTGTGGGGCAGCAACAATCGTAAAATAGTGAAGATAGGTATCTATTATGTGTCGCTATGTTCATGCTCATGTTCATTTATACAGAAAAGTATGACAGTATATTTGTATAATAAACACTCAGGTGAGCGGTAGTTACCCCCCCCCCCCCACCTCCCCCTATGGGACAGGTGTAAAAACAGGATCCTCGCAGTAGGGGCGGTCCCCCCTCACCAGCCCTCCTCATACTTGATGACCTTGAGTGTACCGTAAGAGGGACCAGCCTCCCTTAGTTGTTTTTAAGTTGGATATATTTTAAGCCTCTATACTTAAAGAAGGAGAAAAAGAAATAATCCTGATGATTTATAGATTATATTATCAAAGTACATAGGGTTAAACATAGTCGTATTGTAGGTCATCTCCCCCCACATAATATTTATTAACAAGACCTCTCCTTCTCGCCCACAAGTCCGTTGTGGGGTCTTCCTCCCCCTCCTCCTCCTCCTCCTGGGACGAAGATGATGACTCATCATCTCCCAGAGAGTGAATGGGATGTAGTGCGCCTCCCTCAGGTGACTGACTGCTGACGTCATAGGGTTCACTCTCGCTGGTGGGGTGTTGTCCTTCCTCTCCTTGTGGTTCAATGACGTCACCACCTTCACTCTCGGTGGACATTCCTTGGACTGAGGTGTTGGGGTGGGGCTCGGATGGTATGTCTGGGTGACCATACGCTAGGCTAGTGTATTTATTTAGGTAAAAGCGCTTATCATCAAATGCACTTAAACCCCTCTTAGTATTGAATGTGGTTGCCATCTGCCCCCCTATGTTTCTTATTTGTGAGTAATTAAAAGTATTTACTACACCATTACTGTGAAGGGTCTCTTTAAAGTGGTTATGTGTTAAAGATCTTTGCACAGCTCGGGGAATACCCTTAGCGGTGATGGAATTTTTATTGTCAAGCAAAAGCACACTATACATTTTGGGCTTGAGTGCCACAACTTCAAGGATGTGTTTATCTGACACCTCTGACTTTAACAGCCCTAAAACACCCTTTTTAGAAGGATCATACAAGGGGTGAGTTTCAGGAAAATTACTCGTATCCATCCACAAACTAAGGGGTTCTTTCCCCATCTCATTAAAGACATCTTCAGCTAGTAAGGTGAAAATGAAACTGTCTGTATCACTATACACCAGTTGTACCCTATCTGAATAGTGGTTCTTAAGTACCCTGTACCAAAAATGGTACAAGCTGTATTTTGCTAGCTCAAGAATCTGGAACCCAATGTAATTAGGATGAGTAATTTTAATGAATGGTCTGGAACTGACAGACAATAATTTATTGTCGCCTAAATGCACCATTCGTTTAAAGCGGGGATTCTTCACCTCTCGTAAAAAGGCCCTAGCTGAAGTCACTAGTTTGGTGTCAATGGCATAACGAGCTGGATTCAGTAGCGTTTTACCAAAAACACTGTTCGTCAGTAATTTGAAGAGTGTTTTCCTATCATTACTGCTGGAGGCATTTCTATTGTTAACGTTGGTGTTAACAAATTCTGCCATAAAATCTGACTGGTGGAACTCGTAAATTGCATGTATTGTTTCCACTTCAAGTCCTATCTCAATAAATAGTTGTAAAAGGTGAAGAGATATGAAATAATGTTTTTTGGGGAGATGATCTCCAACCAGTTTGATGTTTTTTGGGGGGAGGTGTGCGATGTTATTTGTTTCCAGAAGTCCCCTACTAAATGGTGAGATATCCTCCATACTTATTCCCCTATGGTGTAAACAAAGGGGCAGATCGTCTGTTAGTCTAGCTATTTCGGGTCTTAAAAGTTTGGTGTCAATTAAGAGCCAGTACCCTTTGTTAGAAGAGAAAGGCTGTTCTGTCATTATCTTCCCCCCGCTAATGAAGGAGTTCATCTCATCAGATGATAGTCTCCTTAGTCCCCCATGGGGCAATTTCCTAGTCATACAACTCCCATAGAGGCTGTTAAAGTCGAGATAAAGTAAGAAAGAAGACCTATCCTCCTGGGGGTTAAAAGATGGGTTGACATAGCGGTTGTTAGCTCTGACATAACTCCTAACTGCAGTTGTAAAACCCCCTCGTATGTTTTGTGATAAGAGATTGTGCAACGTCACATCTGCACTTAACTCCAGCGATATTCTGCTACTTTTCAGGAAGCAGTCGTAGGAGTACCCTGGGAGGCTGCAATAGTGTGTCAATTCTAAAGAATATATATCATTTAGAATTGCCCTGTGGTGTGTAAAAATGTCAGCCAGTAATCCTACATCACACCTCAAATAAATGAGGAGGTAGTCTTTTAATGTCCTACACCCTGTAGCCTCCCATACTAATTTAGAATGTCTATATTCGTCCAAAGTTATACCTGATTTGTTTAGGGAGCTGTAGAACATTTCAATAGGAGGGAGTGATGTGTCATTAAAGCAGCTGATTTTTGTGGTATATTCATAAGGGAAAAACTGCTTACCCTTTAAGAGTAGGTGGTGACTCTTTTTGGGCAAACCCTCTATCATTGAGTGAGTGAATGTTAAGGGGCTGGCTGAATCAATGTGGGTCTTTGCTAGGGATGAAAGACTACCTGTAATAAAAGCCAGTGAATCAAGAAATTTAAGCTTCCCTATTTCCACCTTAAGATATTTCGTCCCCTGTCTCATGAGGATATTGCTCTTAATATTTGAATCCATGGTAAACTCCCTCAAAATTAAGCCCATGTCATAAGACATATTATGGGCAATTAGAACTAAACTCTCCAGAGCATTCTTGTGGCGGAGGTTGCAGTAATTACATAGAGCTCCAATATAATTGAGCTTTTCCCTAAGGTGATCATGATGTTGAACCTTGAAATTGGAGGGGGTAAATACCTGCTCACAAAACTGGCAGTGAGTCTGTCTCCTAAAATGGATCATATCCTCAAGAGACATGTCTATTTCATAATGGTGGAGGGTAGATCTGATAATTTCCCATTTGGTGGCAACTCGCTGCATGAAATGAGTAACACTGTCCCCCCCAAAATAAGTAAATTTATCAACGACAGTGTGGTTCCTATCAACAATTATATAGCTGTATGCTATAGGTCTATGTATGGCTGTAACAGAACCTAGACAATCCTCAGTGCTTAGGACACACTCGAAATCAAAATAGCCCACATGGGAAGGGGCATAACCTTTCCCCGTATTTTTAAAATGGAGTGTGTCCCCAGGCTGAGGGTAAATAATTTTCTGAGTGATGTCGCAGGAAGATGAGTGATTTGTTAGCTCAGACGAATTTTGATATTCTGAGAGACAGTTTCTACAGAAGACTGTCTTTCGTTTGTGGCTGCGAGTAAAGTTCCGAAGGAACTTATCGAAGTCTTTTATCAAGGTCACATGAGATTCCCCCAATAACAATAAAGGAACTATGATCGAGTACTGTCTGCTACCACGACGACAAAGAGAGACGTGATAGACGCCATCTGTATGTTTGTGTATTGAATACAAAAAAATGGATAGTTTATTTCTATTCTCCAATTTAGAGATATCCTCCCAAGACAGAGGGAAGGATAAATTGTCGTATTTGACCATTTTCCTAACCCTAGAGTGAGACTCTACAAGTCTCCCTATACGTCTCCACTTCCACCCTTGTTGTGACGCCAGAAAAGCAGCAATGCACTGAATAATACATGTTTTATTGTTACCAGCCGGGTTTGGGTTGAAGACCTCATGCCGTCCCCTTAGAAATGGGGGATAAGGGACATAATCCCCCAAAACTGACCTTACACTTGCATTACAGATGACGATTTTGAGGAAATCGACATTATATAATATGAAACCACTCCCCTCTGTTTCTGAAAGGAGATCTTCCAGTCGTGTAATCATATAAGCCACCCAGCTATCAATAAGATTACCCACATCCTCAAGAGTTACCAGTCTAGCGGGTGTTGTTATGAAGTGTTCTCTAAAGTCATCATCTTCCGTGAGTCGTTGTTTCAAAAGTGTTACCTTTACCTCGAGGAGGATTTTTAATGATGAAGTAAAATTGCCATGTCCCCCAAGAGAATTCATGTAATTCTCTATTTCAGATATGTAATAGTCCCTAAAGTTGCTTAGGAGTCCTATAGGGTCTGTGGCGAAGGCTGAGGGGATGGAATATTCCAGCCTAGTAAAGAGATTCCCCAGAGCCCCCACCCTATTAATTAAGTGTGGAGTGTCTATAGCATCCTCCTCATCTGGGGAATTTTCATCACTATTTAGGGCATTAAGTCTATTGATGACAGGGGGTCTAAGACCACTAGGGCCCGGCTGAGAGATGTCACCCCTATCACCATCATCACCATCATCATCATCACTCATCGCTTCCTCTCCCCCCTCCCCTCCACCTAAGGGGTTATTGTCACGCTGTGCTTTGTCATGTTCCTCCCCTACCTGCCTCTGAATCGCTCCTGGAAAGGAATAATAATAAATAATAATAATAATAATAATAATAATAATAATAATAATAAAAAGGCAACACCCTCTCACTAATCCCCATGACATAAGTTCTCAAAAAAGATTCTTAAGAGAAATAAAGGTGGAGGGTTTATTCACTCACCACGGGGGCATGTTTGTAGATGTTCAGAGGTCAAGTCCTCACACACAGAGGTCCCACAATTATCACAAGGGGAAGTGTGGTGAGGTCTCAAGGATGTATTTCCACACAAAAAGCACAAGAAGCCATCCTCTCTGGAAGGGAGGGTGGGCTGGCGACGTTTACCTAATGAAGGAAATAGTGTATAATTTATATACACTCTCTCTCCCACACTCATGGAGAAGGGGAAAACCCTTCTTAATATTTTTTTTTTATTTGAAATAAGTGAATAAATAAATATATAAAATACAGTCATACCTCCAGCACAGGTTCTCCTGTGTTCACCACTAGACTGTACACATACAGTTTCTCCGCAGAAGAAACATGTGTAACACCTATGAACGAAGAGATGTGATGACCCCCATCCACAAATTCTACAAATATCACCAACTCGAGACATAACGATCACGCTTACCTAAAATAAATAAATAAATAAATAAATATATATATATATATATATATATATATATATATATATATATATATCCCCCCAGCACTCAAATCACTCCACTTCTCATTCCTGCCCCTACTTATCTATATAAATATATATATATATATATATATATATATATATATATATATATATATATATATATATATATATATATATATATATATAATATATTTATATTTATATATATATATATATATATATATATATATATATATATATATATATATATATATATATATATAACCCTTATATGAAATAGATACTAATTTACTTACATCTCGGGCTAGACGGGGAGGAGAGTGGATGGTTTGGTCACAATTCAATAATACATGATGTGGGGGAGGTGTAGCGTCCTTTTATTGACTCGGAAACGTGGGGGGCAACGTTGCCACATACAACACCTCTCAGTCCTTTTGTAAGAGAAGGGTTAGGCCTGCTGTAGAAAACTTTTTTTTTTTTCTCTCTCTCTCTCGTCTGGAGGTCATCACTAGGGGACTTCTACTTCAAAAAAACATCAGGAGGACTGGCTATGTCCTGAGGGGGACACATCCCTTGATGGGTGAATACACTCACACTCACACACACACACACTCTCACACACACACACTCTCACACACTCTCACACACACACACACACACACACACACACACACACACACACACACACACACACACACACACACTCAATATATATATATATATATATATATATATATATGAATATATAAGCGACCACTCCATAGGTAATTGAAGCATTTATGGGGAAAATATGGAGGAGTGTGCGTCTGTCACAGACGAGCAACTTAATATTTTCCACCACCCGGCAAGAATATTTGTAGCTGGATTCAGTAATTCTGGGAAAACGACCCTAGTGGGGAATTTATGTGTTAAATACCACGGAAAATTCTCAAAAATTTTAGTGTCATCTGCAAATAATACAGAACAACCTCTTTCAAACATTCCCTCTCTGCGAAACAAGGTTACTGTCTCCCAGGATCTGATTAACCCACTAGAGTATAAAGATCCTTTTTCAAATGAGTCAGTTTTGTATATAATTGATGACTTATACCTGGAAGCCATACAGAGTCCAATTATAGCCAATATCTTCACAAGAGGGAGACACGGTAATATTTCCGTAATTCTAATTAGTCAAAATTTGTTTCCCCAGGGGAAATACGCCAGGACAATAACTCTGAATTGTAGTCATTATATATTAATGAAGCAGAGAGACATAAGCCAACTTGAAATTTTAAGTGGACAGTTATATGGGCGAAAAACAACTAGTAGTTTCGTTGAAATATACCGTCGGGCAATATCCCAGAACAAGTATGGTTACTTATTGGTCGATCTGACGGTTCCTGAGGCATTACAACTACGAACGAGCATCACCAACGAAGACCACTGTGAAATTGTGTATCAAATGTAATCATCAACGACAACAAAAAAAAAAAATGTCTCTAACGACACAGAAACGAACAATTCTCACCAGTATCTATAATGACATTTCTAGCCCAGGTGGTTTCACAGGGTCAATTCAAAAATTGTATAAGGCTGCCAGACTTAAAGACCCCAACATTAGTGTTGCAGATGTGAAGGAATTTCTCCATGGGGAGCGATCTTACACATTACATAGAGGAAATTTAGTTAGGTTCCCCCGACGGAAAATATTAGCCCCTAAACCTCGTACCATAATTGCCTGTGACCTAGGGGACTTTTGTAGTTTACAAAAATACAATAATGGTGTTAAATATATTTTAATTTGTGTCGATGTTTATTCCCGCCTAATGCAGACTCAAACTTTAAAAACAAAAAATTCGAGTGAAGTGTTAGTCGCTCTGAAGAAGATATTAGAGGAAACGCCTCAGTTTCTCGGTGTAAGGCGGATATTCACTGACCGAGGTAGAGAATTTTACAACAAGTCAGTTCAAAATTATTTTAATAAGAAAAATATTAAATTATATAGTGTATTTTCGGAAATGAAATCTAGCATAGTGGAGCGAGCCATCAGAACTTTAAAACATAAACTGTATCATTATATGACTCAAGCTAATTCATTAAAATACACCCACATCCTCCCTAAAGTTGTGGACGTGTACAACCACACTTTCCACAGGATGCTAAAAAATACTCCTCATGCCATTCATAAGTTGCAAAATATTGAAGATATACGAAGACAGTTTAAGGTCATGTATTTAAACAATGACTCCTCCATAACTGCCATCAGTCCACGGCTGCACCTTGGACAGCATGTGCGATTGGCAAAGCGCAGGAATATATTTCACAAAGGCTTTTGGCACCAAAATACAGAAGAAATATTTGTAGTGTCACATATTGACAGAACACATCCAATCCCGACATATAAAATCAAAGATTTAAACAACGAGACGATCAGTGGCATGTTTTATGAGCAGGAATTGATTGCAACATCCCTTCCAGACTATTTTCCTGTAACGGTATTACAGTCTAGGAAAACATCGAAAGGACACAGAGAATATTTCGTCAAGTGGAGAGGGTACCCAGATTCTGCCAATAGCTGGATTAAAGCTCAAGACATCGTCAAATTTAACAAAAAATGACAGTTCAAGAGGACTCTCTCGTAGAGAAACATCATCAGTTGTTATTTTTATTAAACAATTTATCACCCAAGAAGCGGAATAAACTAATCAAGGCTTTAAAACGGCAGGAAATTGAATCAATTTGTGAAATTTTTGCCAATTTTCTGAAACGAAACATCCCAGTTCAACCTCAGATAATTAATGGCTTACAGAGATATCAGAACGACATACGATCTGTAGCGCGTAAGAAAACTCCCTTATACAAAAAGAAGCTCATACTGACCTCCAGACGTGGTGGGGCGATATTAGCAGCTCTGCTACCTTTGGCTGTATCGTTAATTTCCTCCCTAATAAGGTAATTGCGTAAATAAGTAACGAGAGAATAAAATGGTGAAAGAATATTGCCTGGTACCACGATTCATAGCTGAAAAATATTTATTTAATAAAAACAAGAACTCACCATCACCTCCTAATGCTGTGGGTCTGCCCTCCCCCGGTGGTGATGGTAGTGAAAGTATGTCCTTCTCTTTAAAAAACGAATCCACCCCAAGTAATAATATTGGGGGAGCCCGTAACCTACCCACCTGCGACTCTGGTAGGGGTGATGGGGGGGTGGGGGAAGAGGACACTCCTTCCTCCCACCTGACAACAACGGGCTGTGGGCGGTGTTGCCGTAGTAGCACCTCCAGACGGGCGGGGCTGGTCACACACCCTTTAAATGACATTGGGGCCCCCGGCGACCGTCGCCCGCCGCCACCCTTAAAAAGAAAAAAAAAAACGCGGGCTGCCCGGCGCGACCATCGCCTTTTAAAAAAAAAAATAAATAAAAAAAGGGGACATTCCATCCTCCCGCCCGAAGTGCAAGTAATTGTTGCTGGCCACACTCCACATAAAGCCACCATCACACCCCAAAATCCAAGTCTGGACAACTTAATAAATGTGAATTTTAAAATTGAGGAAATTCCTCATGTCAAAGCATTATTGAACATGTTTGGACAAAACAGCCAACAGGTGATGTGGGATAGTCACGGAAATTTATTAAAGCCTGTACAAAATTTAAATATTTTAGATATAATTAAAACTCTAGCCTTCACAAAGGGGCAATTTAGGGCAAGTGACAAGGAAGATGTAAGGGTTTTACTGAGGGTGGCTGGCATAGACCCAACCCTCATACGTAATTATCGCGCTAGATCTCAGTTAAAAGGGGGGAGGGGTATCCATAGGAGACCCCATTGGGAGCCGTATTGAAGACCTATATGAAGACCATCTTAAAGACCACCATATTCAGTTGCATATCCACCATGGAGCAAGCTTCTAGACCCACTCCTCCCCCAGCTACACCCCCAGAAGACAAATCTCCCTTATTAAAGAAGTTGGTTGCTACTCAGCGGTACTACAAGTATGTCGAACACAAATGTAGATTGATATATGCATTGTGGGATTGTTATGACCGTCTTGTGTTGAGTGCCCCTCCAGAACGGTTTTTTAAGTCATTTGGAGAGACGGTGAAACGTTATGAAGAATATTCATCCCAGGAAATCCAGACGGAGATATGGCAAATGGAAAAATTAACCTTCCAACATCGAGACCAGATTACAGCCTTCGAGACTGGACGGAGTGTGTATGGACTTTTAAGGTAGGGAAGGCAGCCTCTACGCCACACCCCATACATCCCTCCCCCCTCCAGGTGGGGGACACAGGTGTATTTAAAGGCCTCCACCGTCACCCTCGGTCACCATAGTTGACGACGACTCTACCCCGTTCCTCTCAACCGCCCCTCCGCCATGGCTTTATCGTCCATTAAGTCAATAGACAGCGACATCACCGACACCCACGCCTTTGGGGTTGGTGATGTCATCGTGTATGACCTCCCGGCTGCTGTTGTGCGTCCCTATGGACTGGCAAGTGTAATTTGGAAATGTTACAACTATGCCCGTGTGGAACGTGAAGGACTGACTCGTGTCAACAGGGCCACAATACGTTACCGGTCTACCCCGGGTGACATCGAGGTGAAGATAGCTCCCCTACCCTCCGACGGTCAAGACATTGTCGAAGAGCCAGTCTTGTTCTTCCGCCCCACCATCGTGGCGCTAATTTCCGCTTTCGGTGCAGGAGCACCCTTCGAGTCCAACCCTATAGCTCAGGAGCAAGTGCAGTCTTCCTCCGACATCCACTACATCACCAATGTCACCCTGGATACTGCCAAGAATAGACTGTTTTGGCTGAAAACAGCCCTAACAAAGGTTGGCAATCTCATGGTAAGAACTCCAACCATGTTTCGGCTGGTGGTGCCCCATGGGCTGGGGGCCTCCCGTGATGGCATGGACAACTGGCACAAGGACGTCGGGCCCATGCTCATTTCGCTCAACGCTGAGCTGGCCAAGCATAACAAGGAGTTGGTAATCCTCAAACGTCCCTCTACCGTCACCCCATCGATGGTACCCCTCCCGAATGATGATCCCAGGGGAGAGGGTGATAGTAAAACTATCACCCTAGATGCAGTGGTGGGGGAGGGTGCCACCACCCCAGGAAGCTCTTCTCGTTCTACACCACCAGCACCACCAGCCACCCCCAGGAAGAAGAGACACCTACAAGAGTACTCATCCACCTCCAGCGCTGCTCCACCCCCACCCACAACATCTGGCACGGCCAAACGACGGATCGAAACCACTATTGACTTCGACCCCCTCTCAAATCATCGTATTGACACCATCCTCGATGGAGAGTCACAGGAAATATTCCTGTTATCCTCATCACCGAAAAAACAACGAAAGCTGTAACCATCAACGCTCAAAGAAGACGTGCCAGCACCACCACAGTCAGTAACAGCAGCAGCAGCAGCAGCAGCAGCAACAGCAGTACCTCCATCTACAACAGCTTCGGTGGTGGTAGCAGTAGCAGGTCCACCGACGATGGTGACAGTGTTGTCAGCGGTAGTGGTAGCGGCAACGGTACCACCAACTACAGCAGTTCCGGCGGTGACAGCGGCAGCAACAGTACCATCATCGCCGGCAGCGGTAACGGTAGCGCCAGCAGTACCACCAACTACAACGGTTCCAGCGGTGGTAGCAGCAGCAGCAGCAGCAGCAGTGCCGTCAGCGGTGGCAGCGGCGTCAGTGGTACCAACAGCTCCCCCAGCAGCAGCGGCAGCGGCAGCAGCGGACGACAGCAGTACCAACAGCTGCTGCTCTTTATATGTAATTTGTTATGGGGGAACAAAATGTAGTCCCCCCCTGTTGTAGTTCTTTTAAAAGTAATATTTCCTTAGTAGATTAATAAAATAAAATATAAGTAATGATGTTTTATTCCCACCCCAGTCAGTACATAACTTAACAATGGACGAGGAACACTACATATACCTCACTAGCCTCGACCAAGAAGATATATACAACAACACAAGTTCAGCATTTACAAACACCATCCCCACTCTACATTTAAACCCTTCCATTAAACATGAAGTGGCCTTAGTCAACATACTCCTACCCAGACGAATTAACGCTATCATCAAGGATGAGGGGGAGTCTGGTATAGACGTCTATGCTACTTTTAAGCGAGGAACTCTTTCTAAAAGCCCAGAACATCTCATCTACACCTACACCCCCAAAACCAACATATTATCCAGAAACATCACATTCATCACGAGTGAGCTTAGCCGACAAATAATCACCGACATGAAGCTTAGCTTCCGAGGTGATTTCAAAATATACTTCTCAGAAAGAGAACCAATCCTCACCTATGATCAATCCTTAGAGCGCGTGTTACTTTCCTCTACACTTAACAATGAAGGCACTGGTTCCTTATATTCTCTTAGTCTTCAATTTAAACACAGAATAGCTAATGTACTTGGTTTTGACAGCAGTCGCAAATACACCATTTATCAGGCAAAATCAGATGACATTACAGCAGCCTCAAAGATCGTGGCCTCATTCCCCCCAGACAATGACGGAGGTTGTGACTATTTACTCATTTATAGTGACGTCATCGAGCCGGATCGTTACGGGGGACAAATTGTAAATATCTTAGATGCAATCAATTATCATGACTCTTATTCTAGAGGGGCTCATCCCCTAGTGTACAAGACATTAAATACTAACACGTTGGAGAAGGTGAGCATTAAGATAACAGATCAGTTTGGGCGAAAGGTTAGTTTTGAAGATGGGAGGTCGGTTACGGTAGTCTTACACCTCCGCCCTAAGGTATAACAATATAATCTATATAAATATAAATATATATATATATATATATATATATATATATATATATATATATATATATATATATATAGAAGTGTTTACCCACATCATCGGTTATTATAAGCAGAGGAGTCGGGATGCGAGTACCTTTCCACACACCCTCCCAGAAGGAGTATGGGGAGATCTTCTCCCCCCTCTCTGGGAGATACGGGGTGAGGGGGGGAGCGATGAATGACATACGCACATTCCAAGCGCCTTATCTCAGATCTGGTGGTGGTTTTTTTGGGACCTTAGCCGGCTTGGCTCGACGAGCCATACCATTTTTCATGAAAACTGTAACGCCGACTGCTATCGATTTTGGGAAAAATGTTCTTGGTGATTTAACCAGTGGTAGACGGGATGTAAAGAGCGCTCTGAGAACTCACGGTATTGATGCTCTTAAGACTGTGGGGAAGAAATTGGTAGCAGGCGGGAAAATTAAAAGACTCTCTAGGAGAAGAAAAAATAAAAATAATAAATGTAAACGAGCCCTTGGGTATAAAAATGATGTATTTTCACTACAGTAAGCAGTCATACTTCACCTTTCGGAGGAGATCATGGCGGAGGCTAGTGGAGCTGGGTTGAAAATCCCTGTAGAATATTATACTTCCAGTATTATTGACCAATTTCCTAGAAGTAACAGAATACGTAATGTGGAGAGTTCAATTGCCTCCACACAGCAAATAGACATTCTACCTGTTAACCTCCCTATTAATCAACGTTTGCGGGATAATTACTTAGAATTCCGCATCCCCGGAACCCAGGGCGCCTTCTTAGATCTAGCTAATATTGTTATAGATTTTAAGGTATCTTTAACGAAAGATGACGATACCACAAAATTGGAAGAGGATGACCATGTGGAATTTGTTAATGGGTTGTCAAATACCATGTTTAAAGGTGTTCAGGTGTTTTTAGGAGAGCAGGTAGTTGAAACAAATTCTAATTTTAATTATTGGTCGTTTATTAAATTAATTACCTCCATGCCTCCATCAAAAATGTCTTCCTTGGGGAGGATTGGAGCCTTTCGTAGGGACTGGAGTGATGATGGTGTAATCCCTAACGAATTTACTAATACATTTTTTACTGGGGCAACCGCCAAGGATAAAAAATTTATGACCGATTTAAAAGGTAAAGGATTGTCAATGTGTTTTCCCCTACTATTGGACGTAACAACCCTAGACCAATACATATTAGATAATATAGATGTGCGCCTAAGATTGGAGCTCTCCCCACATGCTTGGGTGCTAAATACAAGTGTGGACGATGGCTCTAAGTATCGGCTGCATATGGATTATGCTAAGTTGTGGGTAACACGAGTGTTCCCATACCCAAGTGCTTACCTAGCCTTAAACAGCTCACTGTTAGCATCCCCCGACCCCATAAGCTATACTTTCAATAAAACCATTTCTAAAACATATGTCCTAGCAGGGAATCAAACTAGTCTCTTAATTGATCAGCCTTGGGCGCAAGTAATTCCTCACAGGATATTCATGGTAATTGTGCCAATGAATTATTTCGCTGGCCTTCACCAAGGTAATGGATTATATTTTGAAAATGCAAAACTGAAAAATATCGCCATGTATTTGAACAATAATGCAATTTACCGAATTGGTGGTGATTTCGACAATCATTATGCCCGCCTTTATTACGAAACTTTGAAGACATTAGGCTTAGAGCGTGATTCACTTCTAGCCTATGACACTTTTAATAAGGGAAGATCGATATTCGCCTTTGACTTAACCACCATTCAAACAAAGGATTCCCTCCCTGTGGAGAAATCTGGCAACTTGCGTATGGAGCTTGAGTTTGGCGGTGGTGTTACATATAACAGGCTGGTTTTACTGTTTGGGGAAACGACCGGGGTACTATCCATCGACGGACAGAGAACTGTTCTGTGTGACGTGCGAGCTTAAAAACATAATGAATTGTAATGATATAAATATTAATTTAAAAAATAATCTAGGGGATCGAGCACTCTACCTAGGTTGTTATAATGCTGATGAAATAGAACATTTAAATATCTCATCAAGAAAACCTATTGTTCTCATAACTAATATTTTACCATCACATAGCAGATTAACTATGGGACATTGGGTAGCTATTTATGTTGATAAAGTTAAACATCAAATGTTTTTTTTCGATAGTTATGCAATGTCGGCGGTTACTTATGGACATTATTTTCAAGGATTTATTAAAACTAACACAATAACAAAGGTGTTTGGAATGTGCTACAGACTCCAGAGTGATTTTACCCTTGCTTGTGGACTGTATTGCGTAATGTTCGTCCATAGGGTGAGTCACCTGGGGTTGCCTTCAACAGTACATTACTTACATAATGTATTTTCAAGCGTTAGTTTAAAATTAAATGATAAACGAGCCCTCGCTTATGCGAGACGATATTTTCCTATGAAACATCACTGTGTTAGGACATTTTGTAGAGGAGTAAGGGTTGGTTCTTATAGGTGGTGTAGAGAATATTTTTGTTAGCTAGGCAACCCACCTAACAGGGGGATTACCCCACATATAAAACACCTCTCACCCCACAACCTCCCTAGAAGACCCCCATCCCCCTTATCCTACAAATGGAGGGCGTCTCCCCAGAAACACACGCAGGGAAGATTGAAGTCCTTGAAGGGCCTGGTTAGTATTACCCTCACTTTCTGGTAAAGATTTATTTTTTTTCCCACAATAGAAAGTTTGCTCAACCTCTATTTTACCTCTTCTTTTTTTTCAGTGCAATTCTTAGGACCTGTCCACATTTGTAGAGTAGTAATTCTACGAGGAAGGTCTGCCCCAAACAAGATGCTGTTACGTACCCTAATTGATGATGCCTGCTGTAGAGGACACAAGGTCGCTCCTGCAGGGGGAGAGGTATGTACTAACTGTTCTTAGAGGAAATAGAATATTTTTCAAATAAAAGATATAGTCCTATAAATTATTTTCCCCATCTCTTTCCAGAACACTTCAGATGAGAGTCAGAAGGAAAGTCGTCCAAAAGGCAACCAGCCAACTCACCCCACTCCCCCAAGAGAGGGGGGAGGGGGTCAAGACCTCCCCCCACTCACCACGGATGGGGAGACGTCAGAATTCTACTCAGATGAGGAAGGGGAGGTGGAGGGGGGGGGATAGGGGTCATAATTAACTTCTTATACATCATTTGTGATTTTTACCTAATAAAACATTAATAAATTCTTTGATTTTTTTTAACCCCTGGAGGAGATTTATAATTTAATACCCCTATATAAGACCCACTCGACCTCCGCTGGGTGTGGAACTCTGTTGCGGTAAAGTCAAGGCCATTAGGTGCGAGGAAGGGTACGGGCGACCACCCTCACCGGGAGGAACCTGTTTTACACCTACCCCATGGAGGAATGTGGGGGCGTAACTGGCACTCACCCACGAGTGTTTATTATACAAATAAATTCATTTTTACTTAAATATATTGTCATACTTTACTGTATAAATGAACATGATCATAGTGGCACATAATAGATACCTATCTTCACTGTTTTTTCGACTGCTACCACTCACACCTTGGGTGACCTAATATGGAGTGGCACTATGTGGCTCCCCGCTTCTGATTTCTTATCTGATCTCCCTACATAGGTGGCACACAGAGGCGCCTTCTAATCTACTCTCCTCCCTTCCCTCCCATCCTTTCATTCTCTCCATCTCACGTTCTTTCACCCTTCCACTTGTTCTCTCTAGGGCAAACATATTAAAGTAACCTTGAATCAATGCTAAAACAACGTTGAAACAACATTTTTGGTGTTGAATCAACTTTTTTGTGTAGAATCAACGTTTTTGGTGACGAATCAACTTTTTTGTGTAGAATCAACGTGTTTGATATTGAATCAACGTTTTTGGTATTAAATCAACGTTTTTGGTGTTGAATCAACGTTTTTGGTGCTGAATCAACGTTTTTGGTGTTGAATCAACGTTTCTGGTGCTGAATCAACGTTTCTGGTGCTGAATCAACGTTTTTGGTGTTGAATCAACGTTTCTGGTGCTGAATCAACGTTTTTGGTGCTGAATCAACGTTTTTGGTGTTGAATCAACGTTTTTGGTGCTGAATCAACGTGTTTGGTGTTGAATCACGTTTTTGGTGTTGAATCAACGTTTTTGGTGTTGAATCAACGTTTCTTGTGTTGAATCAACGTTTCTTGTGTTGAATCAACGTTTTTAATGTTGTATCAACGTATTTAATGTTGAATCAACCTTTTTTGGTATTGAATCAACTTTTTGGTCTTGAATCAACATTCTTTGGAGTCGAATCAAAGTTATTAGTGTTGAATCAACCTCTATTGGAGTTCAATAAACGTTTTTAGTTGTGGGGGTTTTCTTTTTTGCTTTCACGACTGCAATGCATACGTCGCCAATGTACATGTGGCAGACGCTTCACGAAGCTGTCGGAATTAGCAGAATAGAAAATACGAGAGCAACCGTACAGGGCCTGGGAGCAAGGTCGAGTTAGAGTCCTTGAGGGTCTCTTCTCAGACTAGCCTCACCTGGTCCTGCTCCACGTTGATCGTTGGAATCTCCTCAATGATTTAACACTTTAAGGGACTCCTAGGGTCCTCATCACATTTATAGTTTAGTGAGTAATAGGCAACTCGGTGTTGAAGACACTTAGAGCTGAAGGCTTGAGTAATGTTGGCAGTATTCAGAAGTGGTTCAACGGAAACACCGCATGAAGCTTAACAGTAGTTTATTTACTAACTTAACCACTAATACAAAGGGGTGCTTGATTTACTTTAGATTGGCGTCAGCAAAGCTATGGTTATATTAGCGAGACTCTTGACGTCTGGCTAATCGATTCGGATCCACTCGTAGCGAAACACCTAACTTAACACAGTTGACAGCCAATCATTAACACGGCAACCTAACTGCCGGTATGCAAAGGGATCACAAGAGTTCAACCGGATACTCGGGTAATGATGATATGCAATAAGTCACAAATACACTGTCAATGGGACAGGCAATAACATACACAATAATAATCACACACAATACTAAATGTGTGGTGTATGTGAAGCTCACATTCAACAGACGAGTGAAATGCCGTGATACCACACAGATAAACACGCATATACCGTCGATTCACCTATGACCTGTGACAGGTATGAGAAGGTGAGAACTGTGGTTGATCCCTCAGATCAACACAGACACAATAAAACAATGACAAGATATTGTACTTACAGAAAAGGTACCTTTCCTTACTCACTCACTCAGGCACATTTATACAAGCACTCGTAGGTGGCCTGACAGCTGGTTTCGCTCGTAGACATGGAGGGTACTTGCAGTAGGGCGCGGGCTGTATGCTTAACAGACAGACACACGCACACACACTGGCGCTGGCGATGAGTAAGGTGGTGACGTCACGTAGTAGTGAGGGCGGCGGGCGCCTCGAGGTACTTAGGTACTGAGGTACACGCTCTGGACGAGTGGCGGCTGGCGGCGGCTGTGGTACCATGCAGGTACACTTGTGGTAAAGTCACACACAGGTTACTTAGGCGGCGGCACTGCCTTAGTTCACTCTAAGTCATTCACAACGATCTTTGTCACCAGGGGTTACCTGATACCAGTCTGTTTTGCTCTGGAGATTTGTCACTTTAGGCTTCTGAACAATATATTCACACTCGTGATTCTGGGCGAGTGTGTAGTATATCGTAGAGATGCTGAGTTAACTTGACTGTGAAGAATAGACGGTGTTCAGTCTATTGGCCGGTAGACAGAACAGAACCCGTCCTCTGGGTTTGGTCTCCCTCACTTGAATGATCTTGTGAGTGCCAAATGGATGCCCTGAAGCTCAGGGCATCTTGTTTGGCACATACAAGGGGATTACAATTTGACCAATAGCATTGCAGCAAATGGGCGGGAACCAATCATAATGACCGTTCGATGAGCAGTAGCAGGAGTGACGTCATGAACACGTCACGACCACGTCATAGCTGTTATTCACCATCGCGCCGGTTGACCCCAGAGGTCAGACGCTGCTTCTGTCTCCCCTCTGTCCCATGCTCCCACCGGCCAATGTACTCACTGACCCTTTGGTGGCAAGTATGCTTAACTCCCTGTACCTACTTCCTGCCTGGACATATGGCGGCCTCCGTATTATAAAAGTGTTCCTGGTTAAGTGGGCATTCTGGAGATACCCAACATGCCAGGTCACTATCCAGGGTTAAGAGAGATAGGCTTGTGCACTGTAATGAGCCATTCAAGTCAGCTGTGGGAGAATCTTGAGAGACACTCTCTCACATTAGTCTTGTATCAACCTTTTTTGGTGTTGAATCAAAGTTATTAGTGTTGAAACAACCTTTCTTGGTGATGAATAAACCTTTTTTGATGTTTAATAAACGTTTTTGGTGTTGACTCAACGTATCAACATTCACTGAACGTCATTGTCCTGTGGAAAATCGAATATTAACACACTATGGATAATACGTCCCACATATCTGTCTTCATAAGCAACCCGTTCTCACACTTTCTTATAGTCATTATTGACTTATTAAATACGTGCATATGTGACATACTAATTTATTATGAATATTTTAGGTTACCTTGAAAAGCTTCATTGAAAACACCGACCTTACCTAACCTTCTTAGTATGTTCAGATAAGCATCTTATTGCTTCGTAATTACAATTATTACTTAATCTATACCTATAATTGGTTAAGTAATAATTGTAATTATAAAGCAATAAGATGCTTATCTTAACATACTAAGAAGGTTAGGTAAGGTCGGTGTTTTCTATGAAGCTTTTCAAGGTAAACTAAAATATTCACAATAAATTAGTATGTCACATATACACTTATTTAATAAGTCAATATTGACTTAAAGAAAGTGCGAGAACGAGTTGTCATAAGAGCCGTTGGTTGTCGAAATAAGAGCCATTCCCACTTAAAGAGGAACATAACAAATAAATCTTCAACATCTCTACCTGAATCTGGATTATACAATAAAACTATTATGATTACATATTAAGTCATTATTAAGCATTTATCCTCTGTACATAATGTACGGAATTGTCTTTGTTTGTTTGAAAACAATTATAGGATAATTGTTTGAGGTCTCAATTAAAAAATTGTTTATTTATTTTTAATTGATAGTTTATAACTATTTATAAATAAAGTTTCGGATTTGATTAGATTTAACTAATCTTTCACAGGAACTTAGAAAATGGGCGCCACACTGAAATACGAGGTTCACACTCACACTTGAGGACCTCGTTTTCTATATCCTCTCGAACATACACGAGACCTTTAAGCTCCTGGGGGCACTAGTTTGACCTCCTGGGGGTACTAGTTTGACCTCCTGGGGACACTAGTTTGACCACCAAGGGGCACTAGTTTGACCTCCAGCGGGGCACATGTTTTACCTCCAGGGGGCACTAGTTTGACCTCCTGGGGGCACTACTTTGACCTCTTGGGAGCACTAGTTTGACCTCCTGAAGGCAATAGTTTGACCTCCTGGGTGCACTAGTTTGACCTCATACGGGCATTAGTTTGACTTTGACTTCCAGAGGGGCACTAGTTTGACCCCCAGGGGGGGGCACTAACTTGAACTCCTGGGGGCACTAGTTTGACATCCAGGGGGGCACTAACTTGAACTCCTGGGGGCACTAGTTTGACCTCCTAGGGGCACTAGTTTGACCTCCTGAGGCACTAGTTATACCAACTGCGAGGCACTAGTTTGACTTTCTGGGGGGCACTATTTTGACCACCTGGGGGACATTAGTTTGACCTCCTGGGGGCACTAGTTCGACCTCCTGGGGAACTAGTTTGACTTCCTGGGGGCACTAGTTTGACCTCCTGGGGCACTAATTTGACCCCCTTGATCACTAGTTTATCCTCTTCGGTGCACTAGTTTGACGTCCAGCGGGGCACTAGTTTGACCTCCAGGAGGGCACTAACTTAAACTTCTTGGGGAACTAGTCTGACCTCCTGGGGCACTAGTTTGTCTTCCTGGGGGAACTAGTTTGACCTCCTAGGGGCTCTAGTTTGACCTAGTGGGAGCTAGTTTGACCTCAAGCGGGGCACTAGTTATACCTACTGCGAGGCACTAGTTTGACCTCCTGGGGGCACTAGTTTGACCTCCTGAGGGGCATTAGTCTGACCTCCTAGGGGCACTAGTTTGACCTCCTGGGGCACTAGTTTGTTCTCCTGGGGGCACTAGTTTCACCTCCTAGAAGCACAAATTTGACCTCTTAGGGGCATTAGTTTGTCCTCCTCGGGCATTAGTTTGACCTCCAGCGGGGAACTAGTTTGACCTACAGGGAAGCACAAGTTTGATCTCCTGAGGGCACTAGTTTGACCTCCTGGGGGCAATACTTTGACCCCTTAAGGGCACTAGTTTGACCTTCTGGGGCAGTAGTTTTACCTCCTTTGGCACTAGCTTGACGTCATTGGGCACTAGTTTGACCTCCAACGGGGCACTAGTTTGATCTTTTGGGGGCACTAGTTTGACCTCCTGGGGGCACTAGTTTGACCTCCTGGGGGCACTAGTTTAACCTCCAGGGGGGCACTAGTTTGACCTCCTGGGAGCACTAGTTTGACCTCCTGGGAGCACTAGTTTAACCTCCCAGGGGCACTAGTTTGACCTCCTGGGGGCACTAGTTTGACGTCCTGGGGACACTTGTTTACTGCCTGGGGCACTAGTTTGACCTAATAGGGGCACTAGTTTAACCTCCAGGGGAGCACTAGTTTGACGTCCTGGGGGCACTAGTTTACTTCCTGGTGCACTAGTTTGACCTCCTAGGGGCACTTGTTTACTGCCTGGGGCACTAGTTTGACCTCCAGGAAGCACTAGATTGACATCCTTAGGGCACTAGTTTGACCTCCCGGGGCATTAGTTTGACCTTCAGCGGGGCACATGTTTTACCTTCAGGGGGCACTACTTTGACCTCTTGGGGGCACTAGTTTGACCTCCTGAAGGCACTAGTTTGACCTCCTGGGGGCACTAGTATGACCTCCTGAGGCACTAATTTGACCCCCTGGTGGCACTAGTTTATCCTCCTGGGTGCACTAGTTTGACCTCATAGGGGCATTAGTTTGACCTCTAGCGGAGCACTAATTTGCCCTCCAGGGGGGAACTAACTGGAACTCCTGAGGGCACTAGTTTGACCTCCTGGGGGAACTAGTTTGACCTCCTAGGAGCACTAGTTTGACCTCCTGAGGAACTAGTTTGACCTCAAGTGGGGCACTAGTTATTCCTACTGCGGGGCACTAGGTATTCCAACTGCGGGGCACTAGTTTGACCTCCTGGGGGCACTAGTTAGAGCTCCTGGGGGACATTAGTTTGACATCCTGAGGGCACTAGTTTGACCTCCTAGGGAACTAGTTTGTTTTCCTGGGGGCACTAGTTTGACCTCGTAGAAGACCATATTTGACCTCCTTGGGGCACTAGTTTGTCCTCCTGGGGCATTAGTTTGACCACAAGCGAGGCACTGGTTTGACCTCCAGGGGAGTACTAGTTTGATCTCCTGGGGGCACTACTTTGACCCCCTGGGGGCACTACTTTGACCCCCTGGGAGCACTAGTTTGACCTTCTGGGGCAGTAGTTTTACCTCCTTTGGCACTAGCTTGACCTCATTGGGCACTAGTTTGACCTCCAGTGGGGCACTAGTTTGACCTCCCCCGGGGCACTAGTTTGACCTCCTGGGGGCACTAGTTTGACCTCCTGGGGGCACTAGCTTACTGCCTGGGGCCCTAGTTTGACCTCGTGGGGGCACTTGTTTACTGCCTGGGGCACTAGTTTAGCCTCCCCCGGGGCACTAGTTTGACCTTTTTGGTAGCACTAGTTTGACCCCGTGCAGCACTAGTTTGACCTCAAGCGGAGCACTAGTTATACCTACTGCGGGGCACTAGTTTGACCTCCTTGGGGTTTGGCCAGGTTTGATCACCTGGGGGACACTAGTTTGACCTAATGGGGGCACTAGTTTGACCTCCTTGGGAACTAGTTTGACCTCCTGGGGGCACTAGTTTGACCTCCTGGGGAACTAGTTTGACCTCCTGGGGGCACTAGTTTATCCTCCTCGGTGCACTAGTTTGACCTCATTGGGCATTAGTTTGACCTCCAGCGGGGCACTAGTTTGACCTCCAGGGGGGAGCATTAACTTGGTCTTCTGGGGACACTAGTTTGACCTCCAGGGGGCACTAGTTTGTCCTCCTGGGGGAACTAGTTTGGCCTACTAGGGGCTCTAGTTTGACCTCTTGGTGAACTAGATTGACGTCAAGCGGGGCACTAGTTGTACCTACTGCGGGGCACTGGTTTGACCTCCTGGGGGCACTAGTTTGTCCTCCTGGGGCTTTAGTTTGACCTCCATCGGGGCACTAGTTTGACCTCCTGGGGGCACTATAGTTTGACCTTCTGGGGCAGTAGTTTTACCTCCTTCGGCACTAGCTTGACCTCATTGGGCACTAGTTTGACCTCCAGCGGGGCACTAGTTTGACCTCAACCAAGGCACTAGTTTGACCTTCTGGAGGCACAAGTTTGACCTCCTGGGGACACTAGTTTGACCTCCTGGGGGCACTAGTTTGACCTCCTGGGGCACTACTTTGACCTCCTGGGGCACTAGTTTAACCTCCTGGGGGCACTAGTTTGACCTCCTGGGAGCACTAGTTTGACCTCCTCGGGGCACTAGTTTGACCTTCTGGGGGCAATAGTTTGACGTCCTAGGGACACTAGTTTACTGCTTGGGGCACTAGTTTGACCTCCTGGGGGCACTAGTTTACATCCTGAGGGCACTAGTTTGACCTCCAGGGGGCACTAGTTTGACCTCCTTAGGGCATTTGTTTGACCTCCCGGGGCATTAGTTTGACCTCCAGTAGGACACATGTTTTACCTCCAGGGGGCACTAGTTTTACCTCCTAGGGGCATTAGTTTGACCTCTTGGGGGCACTAGTTTGACCTCCTGAAGACACTAGTTTGACCTCCTGGGGGCACTAGTTTGACCTCCTGGGGCACTAATTTGACCCCCGGGGGGCACTAGTTTATCCTCCTGGGTGCACTAGTTAGACCTCATAGTGGCATTAGTTTCACCTCCAGCGATGCACTAATTTGACCTCCAGGGGGGTACTAACTTGAACACCTGGGGGCACTAGTTTGACCTCCTGGGGGCACTAGTTTGTCTTCCTGGGGGAACTAGTTTGATCTCCTAGGAGCACTAGTTTGACCTCAAGTGGGGCACTAGTTTGATCTCCTGGGGGATATTAGTTTGACCTCCTGAGGACACTAGTTTGACCTCCTTGGGGCACTAGTTTGTTCTCCAGGGGCATTAGTTTGACCTCCAGCGGGGTACTAGTTTGGGCTCCAGGGGAGCACTAGTTTGATCTCCTGGGGGCACTAGTTTGACCCCTTGGGGGCACTACTTTGACCCCCTGGGGGCACTAGTTTGACCTTCTTGAGCAGTAGTTTTACCTCCTTTGGCACTAGCTTGACCTCATTGGGCACTAGTTTGACCTCCACCGGGGCACTAGTTTGACCTCCTGGTGGCACGAGTTTGACCTCCTTGGGGCACTAGTTTGACCTCCTAAGGGCACTACTTTACTGCCTGGGGCACTAGTTTGACCACATGGGGGCACTAGTTTGACATCCTGAAGGCACTAGTTTGACCTCCAAGGGGCACTATTTTGACCTCCTGGGAGCACTAGTTTGTCCTCCAGGGGACACTAGTTTGTCCTCCTGGGGTCACTAGTTTGTCCTCTTGGGGAACTAGTTTGACCTCAAGCGGGGCAATAGTTTGACCTACGGCGGGGAACTAGTTTGTACTCTTAGGGGCCCTTGTTTGACCTTCTGAGGGCACTAGTTTGACCTCCTGGGGAACTAGTTTGACCTACTAGGGGCACTAGTTTGACTTTCTGGGAGCACTTGTTTGATCTCTTGGGGCACTAGTTTGTCCTCCTGGGGGCACTAGTTTGACCTCCTGGGAGTACTAGTTTTACCTCATGAGGGCACTAGTTTGACCTCTTGGGAGCACTAGTTTGACCTCGTGGGGCACTAGTTTGACCACCAGGGAGCAATAGTTTGACAACCTGAGGGCACTAGTTTGACCTCCTGGGGCACTAGTTTGACCTCCTGAGGGCACTAGTTTGACCTCTTGGGAGCACTAGTTTGACCTCGTGGGGCACTAGTTTGACCTTCTGGGGGCACAAGTTTGACCTCCTGTAGGCACTAGTTTGACCTCCTGGGGTACTAGTTTGACCTTCTGGGGGCACTACTTTGTCCTCCTAGGGCACTAGTTTGACCTCCTGAGGGCACTAGTTTGACCTCCTGGCAGCACTAGTTTGACCTCCTGAGGGCACTAGTTTGACCTCCTGGGAGCACTAGTTTGACCTCCTGAGGGCACTAGTTTGACCTCCTTGGGTACTAGTTTTACCTCCTGAGGGCACTAGTTTGACATCTTGGGAGCACTAGTTTGACCTCCTGGGTCACTAGTTTAACCTCCTGGGGGCACTAGTTTGACCTCCTAGGAGCACTAGTATGACCTCCTGAGAGCACTAGTTTGACCTCCTGGGGCACTAGTTTGACCTCCAGAGGTATTAGTTTGACCTACTAGGGGCACTAGTTTGACCTTCTGGGAACACTAGTTTGACCTCCTGGAGGCACTAGTTTGTCCTCCTGGGGCTTTAGTTTGACCTCCATCGGGGCACTAGTTTGACCTCCTGGGGGCACTATAGTTTGACCTTCTGGGGCAGTAGTTTTACCTCCTTAGGCACTAGCTTGACCTCATTGGGCACTAGTTTGACCTCCAGCGGGGCACTAGTTTGACCTCATCCAAGGCACTAGTTTGACCTTCTGGAGGCACAAGTTTGACCTCCTGGGGACACTAGTTTGACCTCCTGGGGGCACTAGTTTGACCTCCTGGGGCACTACTTTGACCTCCTGGGGCACTAGTTTAACCTCCTGGGGGCACTAGTTTGACCTCCTGGGAGCACTAGTTTGACCTCCTCGGGGCACTAGTTTGACCTCCTGGGGGCAATAGTTTGACGTCCTAGGGACACTAGTTTACTGCTTGGGGCACTAGTTTGACCTCCTGGGGGCACTAGTTTACATCCTGAGGGCACTAGTTTGACCTCCAGGGGGCACTAGTTTGACCTCCTTAGGGCATTTGTTTGACCTCCCGGGGCATTAGTTTGACCTCCAGCAGGACACATGTTTTACCTCCAGGGGGCACTAGTTTTACCTCCTAGGGGCACTACTTTGACTTCTTGGGGGCACTAGTTTGACCTCCTGAAGACACTAGTTTGACCTCCTTGGGGCACTAGTTTGACCTCCTGGGGCACTAATTTGACCCCCGGGGGGCACTAGTTTATCCTCCTGGGTGCACTAGTTTGACCTCATAGGGGCATTAGTTTCACCTCCAGCGGTGCACTAATTTGACCTCCAGGGGGGTACTAACTTGAACACCTGGGGGCACTAGTTTGACCTCCTGGGGGCACTAGTTTGTCTTCCTGGGGGAACTAGTTTGACCTCCTAGGAGCACTAGTTTGACCTCAAACGGGGCACTAGTTTGATCTTATGGGGGATATTAGTTTGACCTCCTGACGACACTAGTTTGACCTCCTGGGGCACTAGTGTGTTCTACTAGGGGCACTTGTTTGACCTTCTAGGAGACCATATTTGACCTCCTTGGGGCACTAGTTTGTCCTCCTGGGGCATTAGTTTGACCTCCAGCGGGGCACTAGTTTGGGCTCCAGGGGAGCATTAGTTTGATCTCCTGGGGGCACTAGTTTGACCTTCTTGAGCAGTAGTTTTACCTCCTTTGGCACTAGCTTGACCTCATTGGGCACTAGTTTGACCTCCAGCGGGGCACTAGTTTGACCTCCTGGGGGCACGAGTTTGACCTCCTTGGGGCACTAGTTTGACCTCCTGAGGGCACTACTTTACTGCCTGGGGCACTAGTTTGACCTCTTGGGGGCACTTGTTTACTGACTGGGGCACTAGTTTGACCACATGGGGGCACTAGTTTGACATCCTGAAGGCACTAGTTTGACCTCCAATGGGCACTAGTTTGACTTCCTGAGGGCACTAGTTTGACCTCCTGGGGGCACTAGTTTGTCCTCCAGGGGACACTAGTTTGTCCTCCTGGGGTCACTAGTTTGTCCTCTTGGGGCACTAGTTTGACCTCAAGCGGGGCAATAGTTTGACCTACGGCGGGGAACTACTTTGACCTCCGAGGGGCACTAGTTTGACCTCCTTAGGGCCTTAGTTTGACCGCCTTGGGAA
Organism: Procambarus clarkii; assembly: GCF_040958095.1. Lineage (NCBI taxonomy): Eukaryota > Metazoa > Arthropoda > Malacostraca > Decapoda > Cambaridae > Procambarus > Procambarus clarkii. Next base: position 46,740,026 of record NC_091162.1, on the reverse strand, counting down.
CTAGTTTGTACTCCTAGGGGCCCTAGTTTGACCTTCTGGGGGCACTAGTTTGACCTCCTGGGGAACTAGTTTGACCTACTAGGGGCACTAGTTTGACCTTCTGGGAGCACTTGTTTGGTCTCCTGGGGCACTAGTTTGTCCTCCTGGGGGCACTAGTTTGACCTCCTGGGAGTACTAGTTTTACCTCATGAGGGCACTAGTTTGACCACCTGGGAGCAATAGTTTGACCACCTGAGGGCACTAGTTTGACCTCCTGGGGCACTAGTTTGACCTCCTGAGGGCACTAGTTTGACCTCTTGGGAGCACTAGTTTGACCTCGTGGGGCACTAGTTTGACCTTCTGGGGGCACAAGTTTGACCTCCTGTGGGCACTAGTTTGACCTCCTGGGGGCACTAGTTTGACCTTCTGGGGGCACTACTTTGTCCTCCTAGGGCACTAGTTTGTCCTAATGGGGGCAGTAGTTTGTCCTCCTGGGAGTAGTAGTTTTACCTCCTGAGGGCACTAGTTTGACCTCCTGGGAGCACTAGTTTGAAATCCTGAGGGCACTAGTTTGACCTCCTGGGAGCACTAGTTTGACCTCCTGAGGGCACTAGTTTGACCTCCTTGGTCACTAGTTTTACCTCCTGAGGGCACTAGTTTGACATCTTGGGAGCACTAGTTTGACTTCCTGGGGCACTAGTTTGACCTCCTAGGAGCATTAGTTTGACCTCCTGAGAGCACTAGTTTGACCTTTCTTATGCACTAGTTTGACCTCCTGAGGGCACTAGTTTGACCTCCTGTGAGCTCTAGTTTGACCTCCTGGGGCACTAGTTTGACCTCCAGAGGTATTAGTTTGACCTACTAGGGGCACTAGTTTGACCTTCTGGGAGCACTAGTTTGACCTCCTGGGGCACTAGTTTGAACTTCTGGGGGCACTAGTTTGACTTTTGGAGGCACAAATTTGACCTCCTAGGAGCACTAGTTTGTCCTTTTACGGGCACTAGTTTGACCTACGGGTGCACTATTTTGACCTCAAGTGGGGCACTAGTTTGACCTCCTGGGGGCACTAGTTTGACCTCCTAGGGGCACTAGCTTGACCTCCTGGGGGCACTAATATGATCTCCTGGGGGCCATAGTTTGACCTCCTGAGGCACTAGTTTGACCTCCTGTGGGCACTAGTTTGATCTTCTGGGGGCACTAGTTTGACCTCCTGGGGGCACTAGTTTGATCTTCTGGGGCACTAGGTTGAGCTCCTGGATCACTAGTTTGACCTCCTGGGGCACTATTTTGAGCTCCTGGGGCACTAGTTTTACCTCCTGAGGGCACTAGTTTGACCTCCTGGGACTAGAGATTGACCTCCTGGGGGCACTAGTTTGACCTCCTGGGACTAGAGATTGACCTCCTGGGGGCACTAGTTTGACCTCCTGGTGCACTAATTTGACCTGCTTGGGCCACTAGTGTCACCTCCTGGGGCACTAGATTGACCTCCTGGGGGCACAAATTTGACCTGGGGAACTAGTTTGTCCTCCGGCGGGCACTAGTTTGACCTCCTTAAGGCATTAATTTGACCTCCTTGGGCTCTAGTTTGTACTCCTGGGGGCACTAGTTTGACCTCCTGGGGAACTAGTTTGATCTCCTGGGGAACTAGTTTGACCTACTAGGGGCACTAGTTTGACCTCTTGGGGAACTAGTTTGACCTCCTAGGGGCACTAGTTTGACCTTCTGGGAGCATTAGTTTCACCTCCTGGGGAACTAGTTTGACCTCCTGAGGGCACTAGTTTGACCTCCTGGGGGCACTAGTTTAACCTCCTGGGGGCACTAGTTTGACCTCCTGAGAGCACTAGTTTGACCTTCTTGGGCACTAGTTTGACCTCCTGAGGGCACTAGTTTAACCTCTTGTGAGCACTAGTTTGACCACCTGGGGCACTAGTTTGACCTCCAGGGGTAATAGTTTGACCTACTAGGGGCACTAGTTTGACCTTCTGGGGCACTAGTTTGAACTTCTGGGGGCACTAGTTTGACTTTTGGAGGCACTAGTTTGACCTTCTGGTGCACTATTTCGACCTCAAGTGGGGCACTAGGTTGACTTCCTGGGGGCACTAGTTTGACCTCCTGGGGGCACTAGTTTGACCTCCTGTGGGCACTAGTTTGACCTCCTGGAGGCCATAGTTTGACCTCCTGAGGCACAAGTTTGACCTCCTGGGACTTGAGATTGACCTCCTGGGGGCACTAGTTTGACCTCCTGGTGCATTAATTTGACCTGCTTGGGCCACTAGTGCGACCTCCTGGGGCACTAGATTGACCTCCTGGGGCCACTAGTTTGACCTTCTGGGGGCACTAGTTTGTCCTCCTGGGGGCACTAGTTTGACCTCAAGCGGGGCACTAGTTTGACCTCCTAGGGGCACTAGGTTGTTCTGCTGGGGGCACTAGATTGACCTCCTGGGGGCACTCGATTGACCTCCTGGGGGCACAAATTTGAATTGCTAGGGGCCCTACTTTGATCTCCTGGGAGCACTAGTTTTACCTCCTGAGGGCACTAGTTTCACCTCCTTGGGCACTAGTTTGACCTCCTGAGGGCACTAGTTTGACCACCTGAGGGCACCAATTGGACCTCCTGGTAGCACTAGTTTGACCTCCTGAGGCACTAGTTTAACCTCCAGGGGGCTCTAGTTTGACCTCCTGGGAGCACTAGTTTGACCTTCTGAGGGCACTAGTTGGACCTCCTGGGCACTAGTTTGACCTCCAGGGGCAATAGTTTGACCAACTAGGGGCACTAGTTTGAACTTCTGTTGGCACTAGTTTGAATTTTGGAGGCACTAGTTTGACCCCCTGGGGCACTAGTTTGTCGTCCAGCGGGAACTAGTTTGACCTCCTTAGGGCACTAGTTTGACCTCCTTGGGCACTAGTTTGACCTCCTGAATGCACTAGTTTGACCTCCTGGGGCACTAGTTTGACCTCCAGGGGCAATAGTTTGAGCAACTAGGGGCACTAGTTTGAACTTCTGTTGGCACTAGTTTGACTTTTGGAGGTACTAGTTTCACCTCCTGGGGCACAAGTTTGTCCTAATGGGGTACTAGTTTGTCCTCCTGGGAGTACTAGTTTGACCCCCTTAGGGCACTAGTTTGACCTCCTGGGAGCACTAGTTTGACCTCCTGAGGGCACTAGTTTGACCTCCTTGGGAACTAGTTTGACCTCCTCAGGGCACTAGTTTGACCTCCTGGGGCACTAGTTTAACCTCCTGGGGACACTAGTTTGACCACCTGGGAGCACTATAGTTTGACCTCCTGAGAGAAATAGTTTGACCTCATTGGGCACTAGTTTGACCTCCTGAGGGCACAAGTTTGACCTCCCATGAGCACTAGTTTGACCTCCCAGGGCACTAGTTTGACCTCCAGGGGGTAATAGTTTGACCTAATAGGGGCATTAGTTTGACCTTCTGGGAGCACTAGTTTGACCTTTGGAGGCACTAGTTTGACCTCCTGGGGCACTAGTTTGACCTTCTGAAGGCACAAATTTGACCTCCTAGGAGCATTAGTTTATCCTTCTGGGGGCACTAGTTTGGCCTCCTGGTGCACTATTTTGACCTCCTAGGGGCACTAATATGACCTCCAGGGGGCCATAGTTTGACCTCCTGAGGCACTAGTTTGACCTCCTGTGGGCACTAGTTTGACCTCCTGGGGGCACTAGTTTGACCTCCTGGGGGCCATAGTTTGACCTCCTGGGGGCACTAGTTTGACCTCCTGGGGGCACTAGTTTGAACTTCTGGGGCACTAGGTTGAGTTCCTTGATCACTAGTTTGACCTCCTGGGGCACTATTTTGAGCTCCTGGGGCACTAGTTTTACCTCCTGTGGGCACTACCCAGCAAACAATTTAAGGTTGCCACAACATATCTGGAAAGTATTTGAAAGGATTGGAAACGTTTGTTTTATCGTATCAGATACGATATTGTGTGTGGACTTAAATAGGTTTCCAAAACTTATAACCAAAACCTACGTATCTAACACTAATTTGAGATGTTGTGGCAACTTTACAATCCTAACATGAATCATTCATAATTAATTCATATACCAATATGAATCTCTTATGAAAGGTTTGAGCCTATAATCTGAACCCTTTTCACATCTTTGTGTTTAAAGTTAAATTTCTTGAAATTAAATTATATTATTTTATATTATATTATTATTTTTATTATATTTTATTTTATATTATATTATTATTTTCAATTTAAATATTAAAACCAATTTAGGGGTAAAAAAAATCAACCTGGGGCATTAGTTTGACCTCCAGCGGGGCACTAGTTTGGGCTCCAGGGGAGCATTAGTTTGATCTCCTGGGGGCACTAGTTTGACCTTCTTGAGCAGTAGTTTTACCTCCTTTGGCACTAGCTTGACCTCATTGGGCACTAGTTTGACCTCCAGCGGGGCACTAGTTTGACCTCCTGGGGGCACGAGTTTGACCTCCTTGGGGCACTAGTTTGACCTCCTGAGGGCACTACTTTACTGCCTGGGGCACTAGTTTGACCTCTTGGGGGCACTTGTTTACTGACTGGGGCACTAGTTTGACCACATGGGGGAACTAGTTTGACATCCTGAAGGCACTAGTTTGACCTCCAATGGGCACTAGTTTGACTTCCTGAGGGCACTAGTTTGACCTCCTGGGGGCACTAGTTTGTCCTCCAGGGGACACTAGTTTGTCCTCCTGGGGTCACTAGTTTGTCCTCTTGGGGCACTAGTTTGACCTCAAGCGGGGCAATAGTTTGACCTACGGCGGGGAACTACTTTGACCTCCGAGGGGCACTAGTTTGACCTCCTTACGGCCTTAGTTTGACCGCCTTGGGAACTAGTTTGTACTCCTAGGGGCCCTAGTTTGACCTTCTGGGGGCACTAGTTTGACCTCCTGGGGAACTAGTTTGACCTACTAGGGGCACTAGTTTGACCTTCTGGGAGCACTTGTTTGGTCTCCTGGGGCACTAGTTTGTCCTCCTGGGGGCACTAGTTTGACCTCCTGGGAGTACTAGTTTTACCTCATGAGGGCACTAGTTTGACCACCTGGGAGCAATAGTTTGACCACCTGAGGGCACTAGTTTGACCTCCTGGGGCACTAGTTTGACCTCCTGAGGGCACTAGTTTGACCTCTTGGGAGCACTAGTTTGACCTCGTGGGGCACTAGTTTGACCTTCTGGGGGCACAAGTTTGACCTCCTGTGGGCACTAGTTTGACCTCCTGGGGGCACTAGTTTGACCTTCTGGGGGCACTACTTTGTCCTCCTAGGGCACTAGTTTGTCCTAATGGGGGCAGTAGTTTGTCCTCCTGGGAGTAGTAGTTTTACCTCCTGAGGGCACTAGTTTGACCTCCTGGGAGCACTAGTTTGACCTCCTGAGGGCACTAGTTTGACCTCCTGGGAGCACTAGTTTGACCTCCTGAGGGCACTAGTTTGACCTCCTTGGGCACTAGTTTTACCTCCTGAGGGCACTAGTTTGACATCTTGGGAGCACTAGTTTTGTCGGAAAATCCGACACCATTTAATATCATACAGATAATAGCTGTATTACCAACAAGTTACCCATAGAAAACGTAACTTGTAGTGGAATTACCGTCTATAGAAAACGGGATATCATCACCACATACTATTATAAACCACCACCTATTATGGTGGGAATTATTCTTAAATACATTAGTCTTTGGACTTTACCATCATAAAAACATCTTATATAAATTAACTTAATTATCAATATTAAAGTAGAGTAAATGTGACCCTTCTATCACTTTCTGAAATCTGGACAAAGTAGGCCAGGCGTCAGAGGGAGGAAGGAGGGCAGCCATTGTTGTGTCACCTCCGAGACGTGTGGAGCAAATTTAGCTCCTATCATTCTGGACAATGTCGGCCAGTAACGTCAATAGTATGGAGTGTTAAACAGCCATTGTGTTTATATTGAGACCAGAGGCTCACACGGGAGCAAATTCGGCTCCTGTTAATTTTACTTGGACGTAGTGTTATGGAAACCAAAGGTACCATCTCCAACACGATGTCTACAATTCAAGTTAAGTCTATCCGAAACCCGTTTATCATTCATTTATGGCCATTAATGTCAGGATATAGGGTGACCCGGTTAGATCACATGGAAGCCTCAAACTAAAGGTAATTAAGCCAGGTCTTCATGTTCCATGTACTGTTTTCTCTGATATACTTGTCATATATAGGTATCTGGCTTCACAGCTAGCGCACTTTTGACAGGTCAAGACGAGGATGCAAGATTTGTGCACCAGTTACTGGGTGATATGGAAGCTACCTCAAAGAGGATAATTTGGTGTCTACACCCTAGTTATACCTGGTGGACTAACCTGCTGTACTATAAGATAAGGAACCTCTTTAATGTATGTAGTTATTTCTGTAGTTTGATTGGCTGCATATATATATTAATTTAATAACCCCCCTAATGTGTAGAGGATCGATTTGTGAGATTATGAGATTATTGCAGAAATACAGTCCACTTATCATTATACAAATTGCTATCGAAGTATATAAATTAACGTAAATATAAATTCATATAAATTAAATAAATATAAATCTCACAGGTCGGTTCCCACATTATTTGGTCCTTCGAACCGGATGACGGATTATTTGATCCTTTGAACCCACATTTTGTCATCTTAGTACCGGATGAACCAGTTATCCAGTGGATTCATTAAATATACTAGTGCAGTGTTATTTAAACAAAGCCAGCAGTCAAGACGGCAGCGTAGCCTCGAGGGAGCTCAGGAGCCTCCCTCAGCCCAGTTCAGCTTCGTCAGCGGTTTCATGCACACCCACAGATATTTGGTGGCGTGTTATTTCGTGAAATGACAGCGCTAATATAGAATCCAGCCAAATTAGTGACTGTGTCTTCGCGAGATTGTTCACGGATTTCGTGGTGTTACATTTCGCGAGAGATTATCTACGAATTTTGTGGACTTTATTTCGCGGGGTCACTAATAATATTTAATACTTCTAGATAATATTAGAAGTTTCATAGAGGCTAATTAAGAGGCTATTATCAATAATTGTGTATATTATTTCTCCAAAATAGAGAATTATTTAATATATATTGCACTAGTGATCACAGTATAATATTTACTAATTGCCAACCCACAACAGGGTAGGATATGACTAGTTGAACTATTATTGTTCATCCTAGTCCCATTATTACAATAGTCAGTTGTACTATATTGAACAACCTAACACCATTAATGAATGGTCCAGACCCTATTTTGGGTGTAATTTTTATCAACTCGAGTTGAGTTGTATATATAATAAATTACTTATGATCATTACACCTTTGAGTGATTAATTAGTGTCTCTACCATCCTAGGGTGATATAGAAGAGCTAACCTAAAGGTACTTCCAGTGACACTGGTTTATCACTTAAATCATTAGTGTGTATGATTGTATATATATATAATGTGTATTAATTTTAAGTGCTAACCTCTAGTAGAGGTAGGATTATTGCCTAGTGAGTTCAGAATTTACCCTAGGCTACCATTAGAGTTTGTTCAGTATTATGAGCAGCCCAAGTACAAGTCCCACAAGGCTTCACCAACTAGCCAGTATGGATAATGCAGGGAGAATGAAAAGAACCCTTGCAGGTCTTAAAGGCCACTTAACAAGACAGATCAAGAAATGTGAAGATTTGTCACAACAATCTCAAGTTGATTATGCTGACCTGGAAAGCTATTATCAAGCAGCTGCAGGTAAATTTGAGCAAATCAAATGCCAAATGGCTGTCCTTGTGGGGGCAGACTACTACCATCGATTCATCGGTAGCCCTACTAAATATCAGGGTATAACCATGTTAAACTCTGCAGGAGGTAAATTACTCTCAGGCCCAGTAACAAGCCTGGGGAGACCTATGCCTGCAGATAAACAATACCAATAGAAATCTAAATTTGTCAGCTGATTATATTTCTCCAGTAGCATTATACTAAGGAGATTACAGCTGACTATACCAACAGAGGTTGATGTTAGTATCATCATTTGAAGCTGGAGATGAGTTCATGAGGCCTCAGTGGCAAATCAGTGAACAGTAGCCTAAACCAGCTACAAGTCACTGCGACCAATGTCACTGAACCCACTGCAGTCTCAGAACCATACTTTACTTTAATGATGAGCTATTCAATCTTCTGAATCAATTAACTAAATTAAACCCCAATAAATCTGATGACTGATTTGATACATTTATTATTTAATCAAGATGTATTCCATGGGCCTCAGTGTTTATATATCAGTGACCAGTTACCTGAACAAACTTCAAGTTATATCTAATGTCACTGATCTCACTGCAGTCCCTGAATCATACTTGACTGTAGTACTTGATCACATTCAGTCTTCTGGGTTAAATAATATGTAATAAGGCTTGAATATTAGCCTTTCAAGAGTTGACAGGGAAATGAAATCGCATTAGACTTCTAACCCCTGCAACTCTAGTACGGGACATCCGTCCTGTACGAACAGACGCACAAATGTGTGATTACTAACTACTAACATCAAATTAATCTAATAATTCGAAGGAGGAGTATCGGTGTTCGTCTGTTCTAATCAGGACTTCGACCCGTGAGCAGCCCCCTGGGGAATTATGTCGGAAAATCCGACACCATTTAATATCATACAGATAATAGCTGTATTACCAACAAGTTACCCATAGAAAACGTAACTTGTAGTGGAATTACCGTCTATAGAAAACGGGATATCATCACCACATACTATTATAAACCACCACCTATTATGGTGGGAATTATTCTTAAATACATTAGTCTTTGGACTTTACCATCATAAAAACATCTTATATAAATTAACTTAATTATCAATATTAAAGTAGAGTAAATGTGACCCTTCTATCACTTTCTGAAATCTGGACAAAGTAGGCCAGGCGTCAGAGGGAGGAAGGAGGGCAGCCATTGTTGTGTCACCTCCGAGACGTGTGGAGCAAATTTAGCTCCTATCATTCTGGACAATGTCGGCCAGTAACGTCAATAGTATGGAGTGTTAAACAGCCATTGTGTTTATATTGAGACCAGAGGCTCACACGGGAGCAAATTCGGCTCCTGTTAATTTTACTTGGACGTAGTGTTATGGAAACCAAAGGTACCATCTCCAACACGATGTCTACAATTCAAGTTAAGTCTATCCGAAACCCGTTTATCATTCATTTATGGCCATTAATGTCAGGATATAGGGTGACCCGGTTAGATCACATGGAAGCCTCAAACTAAAGGTAATTAAGCCAGGTCTTCATGTTCCATGTACTGTTTTCTCTGATATACTTGTCATATATAGGTATCTGGCTTCACAGCTAGCGCACTTTTGACAGGTCAAGACGAGGATGCAAGATTTGTGCACCAGTTACTGGGTGATATGGAAGCTACCTCAAAGAGGATAATTTGGTGTCTACACCCTAGTTATACCTGGTGGACTAACCTGCTGTACTATAAGATAAGGAACCTCTTTAATGTATGTAGTTATTTCTGTAGTTTGATTGGCTGCATATATATATTAATTTAATAACCCCCCTAATGTGTAGAGGATCGATTTGTGAGATTATGAGATTATTGCAGAAATACAGTCCACTTATCATTATACAAATTGCTATCGAAGTATATAAATTAACGTAAATATAAATTCATATAAATTAAATAAATATAAATCTCACAGGTCGGTTCCCACAAGTTTGACTTCCTGGGGCACTAGTTTGACCTCCTAGGAGCATTAGTTTGACCTCCTGAGAGCACTAGTTTGACCTTTCTTATGCACTAGTTTGACCTCCTGAGGGCACTAGTTTGACCTCCTGTGAGCTCTAGTTTGACCTCCTGGGGCACTAGTTTGACCTCCAGAGGTATTAGTTTGACCTACTAGGGGCACTAGTTTGACCTTCTGGGAGCACTAGTTTGACCTCTTGGGGCACTAGTTTGAACTTCTGGGGGCACTAGTTTGACTTTTGGAGGCACAAATTTGACCTCCTAGGAGCACTAGTTTGTCCTTTTACGGGCACTAGTTTGACCTACGGGTGCACTATTTTGACCTCAAGTGGGGCACTAGTTTGACCTCCTGGGGGCACTAGTTTGACCTCCTAGGGGCACTAGCTTGACCTCCTGGGGGCACTAATATGATCTCCTGGGGGCCATAGTTTGACCTCCTGAGGCACTAGATTGACCTCCTGTGGGCACTAGTTTGATCTTCTGGGGGCACTAGTTTGACCTCCTGGGGGCACTAGTTTGATCTTCTGGGGCACTAGGTTGAGCTCCTGGATCACTAGTTTGACCTCCTGGGGCACTATTTTGAGCTCCTGGGGCACTAGTTTTACCTCCTGAGGGCACTAGTTTGACCTCCTGGGACTAGAGATTGACCTCCTGGGGGCACTAGTTTGACCTCCTGGTGCACTAATTTGACCTGCTTGGGCCACTAGTGTCACCTCCTGGGGCACTAGATTGACCTCCTGGGGGCACAAATTTGACTTCCTAGGGGCCCTAGTTTGACCTGGGGAACTAGTTTGTCCTCCGGCGGGCACTAGTTTGACCTCCTTAAGGCATTAATTTGACCTCCTTGGGCTCTAGTTTGTACTCCTGGGGGCACTAGTTTGACCTCCAGGGGAACTAGTTTGATCTCCTGGGGAACTAGTTTGACCTACTAGGGGCACTAGTTTGACCTCTTGGGGAACTAGTTTGACCTCCTAGGGCACTAGTTTGACCTTCTGGGAGCATTAGTTTCACCTCCTGGGGAACTAGTTTGACCTCCTGAGGGCACTAGTTTGACCTCCTGGGGGCACTAGTTTAACCTCCTGGGGGCACTAGTTTGACCTCCTGAGAGCACTAGTTTGACCTTCTTGGGCACTAGTTTGACCTCCTGAGGGCACTAGTTTAACCTCTTGTGAGCACTAGTTTGACCACCTGGGGCACTAGTTTGACCTCCAGGGGTAATAGTTTGACCTACTAGTTGCACTAGTTTGACCTTCTGGGGCACTAGTTTGAACTTCTGGGGGCACTAGTTTGACTTTTGGAGGCACTAGTTTGACCTTCTGGTGCACTATTTCGACCTCAAGTGGGGCACTAGGTTGACTTCCTGGGGGCACTAATTTGACCTCCTGGGGGCACTAGTTTGACCTCCTGTGGGCACTAGTTTGACCTCCTGGAGGCCATAGTTTGACCTCCTGAGGCACAAGTTTGACCTCCTGGGACTTGAGATTGACCTCCTGGGGGCACTAGTTTGACCTCCTGGTGCATTAATTTGACCTGCTTGGGCCACTAGTGCGACCTCCTTGGGCACTAGATTGACCTCCTGGGGCCACTAGTTTGACCTTCTGGGGGCACTAGTTTGTCCTCCTGGGGGCACTAGTTTGACCTCAAGCGGGGCACTAGTTTGACCTACGGTGGGGAACTAGTTTGACCTCATAGGGGCACTAGTCTAACCTCCTGGGGGGCACTAGTTTGACCTCCTGGGGGCACTAGTTTGACCTCCTAGGGGCACTAGGTTGTTCTGCTGGGGGCACTAGATTGACCTCCTGGGGGCACTCGATTGACCTCCTGGGGGCACAAATTTGAATTGCTAGGGGCCCTACTTTGATCTCCTGGGAGCACTAGTTTTACCTCCTGAGGGCACTAGTTTCACCTCCTTGGGCACTAGTTTGACCTCCTGAGGGCACTAGTTTGACCACCTGAGGTCACCAATTGGACCTCCTGGTAGCACTAGTTTGACCTCCTGAGGCACTAGTTTAACCTCCAGGGGGCTCTAGTTTGACCTCCTGGGAGCACTAGTTTGACCTTCTGAGGGCACTAGTTTGACCTCCTGGGCACTAGTTTGACCTCCAGGGGCAATAGTTTGACCAACTAGGGGCACTAGTTTGAACTTCTGTTGGCACTAGTTTGAATTTTGGAGGCACTAGTTTGACCCCCTGGGGCACTAGTTTGTCGTCCAGCGGGAACTAGTTTGACCTCCTTAGGGCACTAGTTTGACCTCCTTGGGCACTAGTTTGACCTCCTGAATGCACTAGTTTGACCTCCTGGGGCACTAGTTTGACCTCCAGGGGCAATAGTTTGAGCAACTAGGGGCACTAGTTTGAACTTCTGTTGGCACTAGTTTGACTTTTGGAGGCACTAGTTTCACCTCCTGGGGCACAAGTTTGTCCTAATGGGGTACTAGTTTGTCCACCTGGGAGTACTAGTTTGACCCCCTTAGGGCACTAGTTTGACCTCCTGGGAGCACTAGTTTGACCTCCTGAGGGCACTAGTTTGACCTCCTTGGGAACTAGTTTGACCTCCTCAGGGCACTAGTTTGACCTCCTGGGGCACTAGTTTAACCTCCTGGGGACACTAGTTTGACCACCTGGGAGCACTATAGTTTGACCTCCTGAGAGAAATAGTTTGACCTCATTGGGCACTAGTTTGACCTCCTGAGGGCACAAGTTTGACCTCCCATGAGCACTAGTTTGACCTCCCAGGGCACTAGTTTGACCTCCAGGGGGTAATAGTTTGACCTAATAGGGGCATTAGTTTGACCTTCTGGGAGCACTAGTTTGACCTTTGGAGGCACTAGTTTGACCTCCTGGGGCACTAGTTTGACCTTCTGAAGGCACAAATTTGACCTCCTAGGAGCATTTGTTTATCCTTCTGGGGGCACTAGTTTGGCCTCCTGGTGTACTATTTTGACCTCCTAGGGGCACTAATATGACCTCCTGGGGGCCATAGTTTGACCTCCTGAGGCACTAGTTTGACCTCCTGTGGGCACTAGTTTGACCTCCTGGGGGCACTAGTTTGACCTCCTGGGGGCCATAGTTTGACCTCCTGTGGGCACTAGTTTGACCTCCTGGGGGCACTAGTTTGACCTCCTGGGGGCACTAGTTTGAACTTCTGGGGCACTAGGTTGAGTTCCTTGATCACTAGTTTGACCTCCTGGGGCACTATTTTGAGCTCCTGGGGCACTAGTTTTACCTCCTGTGGGCACTACCCAGCAAACAATTTAAGGTTGCCACAACATATCTGGAAAGTATTTGAAAGGATTGGAAACGTTTGTTTTATCGTATCAGATACGATATTGTGTGTGGACTTAAATAGGTTTCCAAAACTTATAACCAAAACCTACGTATCTAACCTACGTATTTGAGATGTTGTGGCAACTTTACAATCCTAACATGAATCATTCATAATTAATTCATATACCAATATGAATCTCTTATGAAAGGTTTGAGCCTATAATCTGAACCCTTTTCACATCTTTGTGTTTAAAGTTAAATTTCTTGAAATTAAATTATATTATTTTATATTATATTATTATTTTTATTATATTTTATTTTATATTATATTATTATTTTCAATTTAAATATTAAAACCAATTTAGGGGTAAAAAAAATCAAATAATTTATATTTCTTTTATTATTTACTAACAAATCAGCAAAAATACAAAAACATATGATATATATATATATATATATATATATATATATATATATATATATATATATATATATATATATATATATATATATATATATATATATATATATATATATATATATATATATATATATATATATATATATATAAATAATATGTTTCATTGAATATGACCGCATATTCTGTATTTATTATTTTCTGGTTTAGGGCTTCTATCCCTCTAACTATTTTCTTAGCATCAGGGCTTAATTGAAATAGGAGTTCTCCAAAACTCATTTTCGTACTTTTAAGGTGAAGAAAAGAAGTGATTTACTATAGAGTGTATTACACTTATTTGTATAATTTGCACGACGTTTCGAACCTCCATGGTTCATTCTCAAGTGAACAGATCTTACAATACTAGTTGATTTTATACCCGCATTAGGTCAGGTGATAATACAATGAAGGTGAAAAACATGGGGGGATACATAAGGGATAAATGTGAGGTGAAACATAGAGGCTGCAGAAGGCTTATTGGCCCATACGAGGCATCTCCTATCTAAACACAAAGATTAATCCAGTGTAATTGGCCTGTTATGTTGGACATTGTCTTCTGTGTTGGCATCGATATGTTCTTGTCTTGTCCTTACTCTCATGGTGGGTAGAGTAAATAGTTCCGTGATTTGGGTGTTCATGGTAGGTCGCTCTATTCTTATGTGAATTGCCTCAAGAATTTGTAATCTTCTTGAATCTTGGGTTTTGTCTATTATGCAAGTATTCTTGTTCAACATTTCTCTTGTTAGAGTAATGTCATGGGCTTGTCTCATGTGATTCCTAGGGGCACCAGATTGAAGATGGCATGTCAAACGCCTCGTCAGCTTGGTCGACGTCATACCTATGTACTTACATTGAAGGTTACATCCTTCGTGGGGGCAAGTGTACATGTATACAACGCTTGACTGCTGTAGAGGGTTCTCCGTCGGCTTCGGGCTGTTTTTGATAAGGAGTTCGGAAGTCTTTTTGGTTTTGTAGAATATTATCAGGTTTATGTTTTGGTTAGGAGTAGTGCTTTTTACTCCTTTACGGATTATTTCTTTCATTATTCTTTCCTCTTTTATATGTTCACTGTGCATGGTTGATTTGTAATATAATTTTATTGGGGGTGTTGTGGTTTCTGTTCTAGGTAGAACAGAACACCTAGAACAGAAACCACAACACCCCCAATAAAATTATATTACAAATCAACCATGCACAGTGAACATATAAAAGAGGAAAGAATAATGAAAGAAATAATCCGTAAAGGAGTAAAAAGCACTACTCCTAACCAAAACATAAACCTGATAATATTCTACAAAACCAAAAAGACTTCCGAACTCCTTATCAAAAACAGCCCGAAGCCGACGGAGAACCCTCTACAGCAGTCAAGCGTTGTATACATGTACACTTGCCCCCACGAAGGATGTAACCTTCAATGTAAGTACATAGGTATGACGTCGACCAAGCTGACGAGGCGTTTGACATGCCATCTTCAATCTGGTGCCCCTAGGAATCACATGAGACAAGCCCATGACATTACTCTAACAAGAGAAATGTTGAACAAGAATACTTGCATAATAGACAAAACCCAAGATTCAAGAAGATTACAAATTCTTGAGGCAATTCACATAAGAATAGAGCGACCTACCATGAACACCCAAATCACGGAACTATTTACTCTACCCACCATGAGAGTAAGGACAAGACAAGAACATATCGATGCCAACACAGAAGACAATGTCCAACATAACAGGCCAATTACACTGGATTAATCTTTGTGTTTAGATAGGAGATGCCTCGTATGGGCCAATAAGCCTTCTGCAGCCTCTATGTTTCACCTCACATTTATCCCTTATGTATCCCCCCATGTTTTTCACCTTCATTGTATTATCACCTGACCTAATGCGGGTATAAAATCAACTAGTATTGTAAGATCTGTTCACTTGAGAATGAACCATGGAGGTTCGAAACGTCGTGCAAATTATACAAATAAGTGTAATACACTCTATAGTAAATCACTTCTTTTCTTCACCTTAAAAGTACGAAAATGAGTTTTGGAGAACTCCTATTTCAATTAAGCCCTGATGCTAAGAAAATAGTTAGAGGGATAGAAGCCCTAAACCAGAAAATAATAAATACAGAATATGCGGTCATATTCAATGAAACATGTTTGAAAGAAAACCTGCTGCCAGTATACACCAAAATAAATAATATATATATGTATATATATAAATAATATATATTAGTATATTTTGGTAGCAGTCTTTCCTGTAGACATATATTATTAAATATGACCGAAAAAGTAAGATTAATGATTCTAACACGAATTTTCTCGATCTTCCGTACATTTCTTTTCACTGTTGGTGGTAATTCAAAAATCAATTCTCCAAAATTCAAAATAAAAATTAATTTTGGAGAATTGATTTTTGAATTACCACCAACAGTGAAAAGAAATGTACGAAAGATCGAGAAAATTCGTGTTAGAATCATTAATCTTACTTTTTCGGTCATATTTAATAAATGGCTAGCGGGGAGGGAGGACGTGTGGAGGAGGCTCTGTTGTTTACTGAACCATTACCTAGGGACATCCTGACGTCACCGTGCCTAGCCTTCACAGAGTGCTGTGTGAATGTCCTGGGAAGGTGCAGGAGTGGCGGAAGGTGCAGGAGTGGCGGAAGGTGCCTAGAGTGGGCCATCTCAACAAAAACGGATAAAAACAGGTGGGTGTGCAGTGTATGGAATACAACGGCAGTGAGGGCCACGCTGGCGCCCTCTAGGCCTCCCACGGCTAAGGTGTGGGGGAGGAGGGGGTGTTGTTGTTTGGTCGGGCGAGGGGGGTCACTCATGTGCCACCCAGTGTTTATAGAAATACGTTTGGGAAAGAAAATTGAAAATAAAAAATCAGCAATCATGGTCAGAGCTAATAGAGCTCACAGTGTGTCGGATTACAAGTGTATGACTCATGCACCATTGTGCAGTGATATACAAGAAAATTATACCAGTGTTTAAGTGTCACCCAGACCCCCCCCCCCTCAAGCTGAGCGAGGCCCGGTCAACCCCCACCTCCTCCCCGTCCGCCGGCCTGACCGCACCACAGTACCTCCTGCCATCCCACCACCCAGCCCACCCTGCGCCTGGGTGTCTCCCACCCACCTATTCACCGCCCACACAGTGCTTGTGGCAGGGATGTGCTACCCTCCATGCACCCAGATATGGCACAGGTCACAGCAGGCATTCAGGTTCCTCCCAAAAGGGAGGGAGACACAAGTACTCATGGTGGAGTCAGACCCATTGCCGTGGGTAACACACTTCGGCGCCTTGTTGCTAGGGCAGCTGTCAGAAAAATTAGCATAGACGCTGCGACGATGCTTCGACCCCATCAACTAGGTTTTGGTGTCCCCCATGGTTGTGAAGCAGCAGCTCATGCAGCACGAGCCTATATAAAGCACCTCCCAGAAAATAAGGCATTAATTAAATTAGACTTTAAAAATGCCTTCAACCAGGTAAAAAGGGATGTGGTACTGGAAGCAGTTCGAACAAGCTTTCCTTCTCTACTCCCCTTCGTCTCAGCAGGGTACAGTAGGGAATCGACGCTGCTGTTTGGGGAACATGAAGTTGTTTCTGCAGAAGGTGTCCAGCAGGGAGACCCACTTGCCCCTTTTCTTTTTTGCATGGCTGTTAAGGAGGTCACAAGCAGGTTAACCAGCGAACTCAACATCTGGTTCCTGGACGATGGCACCCTGGCAGGGACACAGGAGTCCCTGCTAGAAGATCTACAGCTGGTGAAATCTAAGGGAGAGGAGTTAGGACTCACCCTAAACCCATTAAAGTGTGAAATCATCTCATCTAGCCAACCAACCATAGATGCAGTGCGAACCATATTGCCAGGAGCCCAAGTGATCGCTCCCACCGACAGTGTGCTGCTAGGGGCACCTCTGGGCTCGAGCGCCATTGAGGTAGTCCTCGAAGAAAAGCTGAACGACCTGAGGAGGATGGAGGGAAGAATAGGGGCTTTGGACGCCCACGATGCTCTGTACCTTCTCACAAGGTGCCTGGCTTTGCCCAGACTGACCTATTTCCTAAGGTGTGCTCCCTCCTTCGACAGCCCAAAATTAACAGAATATGACACACTCCTAAGGTCAATAACCGTGAAAGTGTTAAACCTCTCCCTGCAAGATGACCAATGGAACCAAGCAACGCTCCCAGTTAGACTCGGGGGGATAGGTATTCGCAAGGCGACCCAGTCAGCATTGCCGGCATTCTTATCCTCGACCAGTGCAACAGGCGAATTAGTTAAGGAAATACTACCGGAACACCTAAGAGACTTCATTGGGATTCATGATCCCAAATTCGCGGAAGGAGCCGGTCAGTGGGACACTCTTGTCAACTCTCATCCTCGACCGACTTTTCCAAATGACTGCAAACAGTCCAAATGGGATAGCCCCATAGTGGAGAACATCGCCACATCATTGCTGGAGGCAGCTTCCAGGAAGGACAAAGCGCGTCTTCTAGCTGTGCAAGCTCCCCATGCCGGGGACTTCCTGTTGGCAGTCCCTAATTCCGCCTTGGGCACCCGCCTGGACCATCGGACCCTAAGTATTGGTGTTGCTCTGCGCCTTGCCGCCCCTATCTCCACCGAGCACCGGTGTATTTGCGGCCATGCACGGGCAGACCAATACGGCAGCCATGGTCTCATCTGTCGTAAGACACAGGGAAAGATTGCCAGACATGAAGCAGTCAATGACATCATCAAGAGAAGTTTGGCTTCAGCTGGGTGCCCAGCACAAAGGGAACCTCAGTTGTGCAGGCCTGACAACAGCCAAAAACGCCCAGATGGAGTCACCCTGCAGCCGTGGAGGGAAGGTAAACAGGTCGTGTGGGACTACACGTGTGCATCCACGTTGGCTGATACCTATCTATCTTACAGCGCAGCTGAGGGTGGCGGGGCGACCACCTTCAGGGAGACCCAGAAAACTAACAAGTACAGGGACCTAGAACGTTGTTACAGCTTCGTGCCAATAGGCTCTGAGACTCTGGGCGCCTGGGGTAAATGTGCACTTAAGTTCCTGAAGGAGCTGGGCGAGGAACTCATTGGGAAGACTAGAGACCCAAGAGCGGCCAGTTTTATGTTCCAGCGCCTCAGTGTCGCTGTTCAGAGGGGAAATGCGTGTTGTATCTTGGGTACGCACCCGACCCCCGAGGAACTGGACGAGGTCTTCGAACACTGATTGTTATATTGTTATATAAGTGTGTGTTTTCTGTAAACTGTAACATTGCAATAAAATCAAATAAAAACAAAACAAAAAAAAATAATAGGGGTGGTAGGAGAGGAAAAGATTAAAGTATTCAGTGAGAATCCACAAGGTCTTCTCTGAACACTATTTATTTTCTTCTTCGAGGATGTGGGTCCCTTTAATTAAACCAGTGGTGGTACCCCTATATATATATATATATATATATATATATATATATATATATATATATATATATATATATATATATATATATATATATATATATATAGATATATATATATATTTCGTACATTTCTTTTCACTGTTGGAGGTAATTCAAAAATCAATTCTCCAAAATTCATTTTTATTTCTAGTCTGACGCGACACTTGAGCGCGTTTCGTAAAACTTATTACATTTTCAAACACTTTAGTTAACACATACACAACTGAATACAACTTACACATCTCCGATTTTGTTTATATCTACATTTGAGTGAGATGGATGGGGTGAGGTGGTATTTAATAAGGTATTAATTTCATCAACACAAGCCAGAACATGAAACAATGGGTATTGAATAGAAGTGATTGTAGAAAGCCTATTGGTGCATATTTCTTGATGCTTCTATATTGGAGCGGAGTCTTGAGGTGGGTAGAATATAGTTGTGCATTAATTGGCTGTTGATTGCTGGTGTTGACTTCTTGATGTGTAATGCCTCGCAAACGTCAAGCCGCCTGCTATCGCTGTATCTATCGATGATTTCTGTGTTATTTACTAGGATTTCTCTGGCGATGGTTTGGTTGTGGGAAGAGATTATATGTTCCTTAATGGAGCCCTGTTGCTTATGCATCGTTAAACGCCTAAAAAGAGACGTTGTTGTCTTGCCTATATACTGGGTTTTTTGGAGCTTACAGTCCCCAAGAGGGCATTTGAAGGCATAGACGACGTTAGTCTCTTTTAAAGCGTTCTGTTTTGTGTCTGGAGAGTTTCTCATGAGTAGGCTGGCCGTTTTTCTGGTTTTATAGTAAATCGTCAGTTGTATCCTCTGATTTTTGTCTGTAGGGATAACGTTTCTATTAACAATATCTTTCAGGACCCTTTCCTCCGTTTTATGAGCTGTGGAAAAGAAGTTCCTGTAAAATAGTCTAATAGGGGGTATAGGTGTTGTGTTGGTTGTCTCTTCAGAGGTTGCATGGCGTTTCACTTTCCTTCTATGATGTCTTCGACGAAACCATTGGAGAAGCCGTTGTTGACTAGGACCTGCCTTACCCTACAGAGTTCTTCGTCGACTTGCTTCCATTCTGAGCTGTGGTTTAGAGCACGGTCAACATATGCGTTAACAACACTCCTCTTGTACCTATCTGGGCAGTCGCTTTTGGCATTTAGGCACATTCCTATGTTCGTTTCCTTAGTGTAGACTGCAGTGTGGAAACCTCCGCTCTTTTCCATGACTGTTACATCTAGAAAGGGCAGCTTCCCATCCTTTTCCATCTCGTAAGTGAAACGCAGCACGGAACTCTGCTCAAATGCCTCCTTCAGCTCCTGCAGATGTCTGACATCAGGTACCTGTGTAAAAATGTTGTCAACATACCTGCAGTATATGGCCGGTTTCAAGTTCATGTCGACTAAGACTTTTTGCTCGATGGTACCCATGTAGAAGTTTGCAAACAGGACACCTAGGGGAGAACCCATGGCGACCCCATCTACTTGCTTATACATGTGCCCATCCGGGCTCAAGAAGGGTGCCTCTTTAGTACAAGCTTGGAGTAGTTTCCTTAGAATATTCTCGGGTATGTCAAGAGGAGTACAGGCTGGATCACGATACACTCTGTCGGCTATCATCCCGATTGTCTCGTCCACAGGTACGTTGGTAAACAGCGATTCTACGTCCAACGAGGCTCTTATCCCTGTGGCCCGTGTGCCCCGCAGTAAGTCAACAAATTCCTTTGGAGACTTCAGGCTGAAGGCGCAAGGAACATAAGGAGTCAGCAGGCCGTTGAGTCGCTTCGCCAGTCTGTACGTGGGTGTGGGTATCTGGCTAATGATTGGCCGAAGTGGGTTTCCAGGCTTGTGTGTCTTGACATTTCCATACGCATATCCAGGTTTATATTCCCCAATGATCTTTGGCAGGTGGAGTACGGATTTCTTGGCGTTCACAGTTTCCATCAGTTTGTTGACCTTTGCTTTCAATTCGGCTGTAGTGTCCTTCGTTACCCTTTGGAACTTAGTTTGGTCAGAGAGTATGAGGTTCATTTTCGCCAGATATTCGTCTTTTTTAAGAATGACATATATTGGCGACTTGTCACCTCTCCTGACAACTATCTCCTTGTTCTCACGAAGGCTTTTAGCTGCCACTTTGAGCTCGGGGGACAGTATGGTGCTTCTGTAATTGCCTCGATTCTTTCCTCCTTCTGCAAAAAGTCTTAGTCAACATGAACTTGAAACCGGCCATATACTGCAGGTATGTTGACGACATTTTTACACAGGTACCTGATGTCAGACATCTGCAGGAGCTGAAGGAGGCATTTGAGCAGAGTTCCGTTCTGCGTTTCACTTACGAGATGGAAAAGGATTGGAAGCTGCCCTTTCTAGATGTAACAGTCATGGAAAAGAGCGGACGTTTCCACACTGCAGTCTACACTAAGGAAACGAACATAGGAATGTGCCTAAATGCCAACAGCGACTGCCCAGACAGGTACAAGAGGAGTTTTGTTAACGCATATGTCGACCGTGCTCTAAACCACAGCTCAGAATGGAAGCAAGTCGACGAAGAACTCTGTAGGGTAAGGCAGGTCCTAGTCAACAACGGCTTCTCCAATGGTTTCGTCGAAGACATCATAAGAAGGAAAGTGAAACGCCATGCAACCTCTGAAGAGACAACTAACACAACACCTATACCCCCTATTAGACTATTTTACAGGAACTTCTTTTCCACAGCTCATAAAACAGAGGAAAGGGTCCTGAAAGATATTGTCAATAGAAACGTTATCCCTACAGACAAAAATCAGAAGATACAAATGACGATTTACTATAAAACCAGAAAAACGGCCAGCCTACTCATGAGAAACTCTCCAGACACAAAGCAGAACGCTTTAAAAGAGACGAACGTCGTCTATGCCTTCAAATGCCCACTTGGGGACTGTAAGCTCCAAAAACCCCAGTATATAGGCAAGACAACAACATCTCTTTCTAGGCGTTTAATGATGCATAAACAACAGGGCTCCATTAAGGAACATATAATCTCTTCCCACAACCAAACCATCGCCAGAGAAATCCTAGTAAACAACACAGAAATCATCGATAGATACAGCGATAGCAGGCGGCTTGACGTTTGCGAGGCACTACACATTAAGAAGTCAACACCAGCAATCAACAGCCAATTAATGCACAACTATATTCTACCCACCTCAAGACTCCGCTCCAATATAGAAGCATCAAGAAATATGGACCAATAGGCTTTCTACAATCACTTCCATTTCAATACCCATTGTTTCGTGTTCTGTCTTGTGTTGATGAAATTAATACCCTATTAATGCCACCTCTTGTTCTGTCTTGTGTTGATGAAATTAATACCCTATTAATGCCACCTCACCCCATCCACCTCACTCAAATGTAGATATAAACAAAATCGGAGATGCGTAGGTTCTATTCAGTTGTGTATTTGTAAACTAAAGTCTTTGAAAATGTAATAAGTTTTACGAAACGCGCTCGTGTCGCGTCAGACTAGAAATAAAAATGAATTTTGGAGAATTGATTTTTGAATTACCTCCAACAGTGAAAAGAAATGTACGAAAGATTGAGAAAATTCGTGTTAGAATTATTAATCTTCCTTTTACGGTCATATTTAATAATAATAATAATATATATATATATATATATATATATATATATATATATATATATATATATATATATATATATATATATATATATATATATATATATATATATACATATATATATATATATATATATATATATATATATATATATATATATATATATATATATATATATATATATATATATATATATATATATATATATATATATATGTCGTACCTAGTAGCCAGAACTCACTTCTCAGCCTACTATGCAAGGCCCGATTTGCCTAATAAGCCAAGTTTTCATGAATTAATGTTTTTTCGTCTACCTAACCTACCTAACCTAACCTAACCTAGCTTTTTTTGGCTACCTAACCTAACCTTACCTATATATATAGGTTAGGTTAGGTTAGGTAGGGTTGGTTAGGTTCGGTCATATATCTACGTTAATTTTAACTCCAATAAAAAAAATTGACCTCAAACATAGTGAAAAGGGTAGCTTTATCATTTCATAAGAAAAAAATTATAGTAAATCTATTATTTCAGGAAAACTTGGCTTATTAGGCAAATCGGGCCTTGAATAGTAGGCTGAGAAGTGAGTTCTGGCTACTAGGTACGACATATATATATATATATATATATATATATATATATATATACATATATATATATATATACATATATATATATATATATATATATACATATATATATATATATATATATATATATATAAAGTAAAAAATAAATAAATGCCCATAGGACGCTATAAACGGGTGCTAAACATTTCAATTGTGCTGAATGCTGGCCAAAGATTCAGAAAACGTTCCAATACAATAAGTCACATGATTGTGCATACGGATGATAAGCCTCATGAATGTCCTGAGTGTGGCAA
Organism: Procambarus clarkii; assembly: GCF_040958095.1. Taxonomy (NCBI): domain Eukaryota; kingdom Metazoa; phylum Arthropoda; class Malacostraca; order Decapoda; family Cambaridae; genus Procambarus; species Procambarus clarkii. The sequence goes on along the minus strand of NC_091162.1, from coordinate 46,716,665 downwards.
GGGATTCAGTTGTTTGCGACTTATAAAAACTCACAGGAAGGTGCATACAGCTGATAAACCTCCCGTGTATCATGAGTGTGGAAAAGCTTCAGATGGTGCATTCAGATGATGAACATTACCTAGTTCCTTCATCTGGGAAGAATGAAGACATATTGGTGCATTCGGATGATAAAAACTAACTACTGTAGTTCAATTGATCAACTGACTGTATATCATATGCAGACTGTATGTAGATATGCGGGCCACTACAAACAACAGCCTGGTGGACCAAGCTCCACCAGGCCTAAAGCACAAAGTGGTCCACTGACACCGGCAACTTCAACCATAAATGTTCTCAAAGATTACTAAAAATGATTGAATTAGACTAGACTACAGCAATCTTAACCTTATATCTGTTTCCACCAATCTTGTTCAGTACATGCTTCAACATATCAGCAATACTTGATATGCAAATATATACACATATATCCATATACAGTATATACACATACATATATAATACAAAAATTATAAAATTTACTTACTTCATTTTACATTTAAAATACAGTATTCAAGGTTGTGAAGACACTTTTCTTCTTGCGCTCAACAAGGTAAGGCTTGCACCACAAAGCAAAGGGTGCAAGGGTTCCATCATCTTCTTCATCATTCATCTGTCAGGGGTGGAAGTGTATTAGCATTGTATAGAAAATATTTACCAAATAGTTTTAAATACATAAAACTGTAACGAAATGTAACAAATGAAATGAAATGTAACATGAAATGTAACATGTGGAAATAGAGGCATGCCAAAACAAAGACATGCATAAATTCAAATTCTTATCTAAATAATTTCTTGTGATTATTATATAAATTATTCCATCAGTACTAGATCAAATATTCACAAAAAAAGGAGAAGAGATATTTGATATTCAATACCATCCTCCCTTTGGAAAGAGTAATCATGTCCTGTTGGACTTTAATTATATGATAAGATATAATCTAAAAGAAAATAGGGACATTGAAATGGTTGTTAAACTCTACTTCAATAAAGGACACTACAGGGAACCTCGAAGGAGTATCCAGTATTACAGGTGTAAGTGAAAATATTGGAAAAAATAATTAAAGCTAAATGTGAAAAACACCTGGAGACAAATGCTACACTTGCTTACATTTATGAATTGCTTTTAAATACATAGGTCAAATACTAAAGAAATTGTTTAAAACTTTTGTTAGACCACAGCTGGAATATGCAGCGGTTGTATGGTGCCCATATCTAAAAAATCACATCAACAAACTGGAAAAGGTATAGTCATGCCACTAAGTGGCTCCCAGGTTAGAGGCATAAAATGCCAAAACTAGATGGTAGAATAAAAAGAAGATATTGTAAAAGGTAACCAAACAAAGATGCCACAGAAATATTAGAAAATTAACTTTCGCAAGCAGCGTGGTAGACACGGTTGGAACAAGTTAGGTGAAAGGGTGGTGGAGGCCAAAACCATCAGTAGTTTCAAAGCATTATATGACAGTGCTGGGATGGGACACCACAGGCGTAGCCACAAATAATAGAATTTGGCGGTTCATATCACATTTTTTAAAATTAGAGATAAGGATGGTAATAAAGTTCAATGTAAAAACACCTATTATTAATGAATTTGTGAGAACTTCATATAAAATTAACAACTGAGCAAAGTATAGTACCATAGAAATAAACAAAAAATGCTGCATGTTTTTTTTCACATTACCTTTCTGTAGATTTTTTCCTTCGTTACTACGTGAATGATCCGGTTCAGTAGTGTTGTAGTAGTTGCCTGCAGTACCTGCAGTTTGAAACAAATGTTAGAGACAATAGGCAGATCATTGATGTATATATGAAATAGGAGAGGTCCCAAGATGCTGCCCTATGTCACTCTAACAGTTATTGAATAATAATTCATAATTATTTTTTTTTTTAGTGTCCCTGCGGCCTGGTCCTCGACCAGGCCTCCACCCCCAGGAAGCATCCTGTAACAACTGACTCACACCCAGGTACCTATTTTACTGCTAGGTAACAGGGACATAGGGTGAAAGAAACCCTGCCCATTGTTTTCAACCCCCCCCCCCCCAGTTTTTTCCCTTTTTCTTAGTTTTTCTCAACCCAATTTATACTTTAATTGTGCGGATCAGGACATCACCTGATCAAACACATCAAACATTGTTTGACCACCATCAAACACACACATTTCGTGTGTGTTTGACGCTCACTGATATGTCGTTGTTTTATATATGGTGCTATTCTATCTTACGCTTTGCTGCTCTTTTTTACCTACGGGCTCATAGAACATTCTATTGCGAACACATTTTCACAAAAATGAATGACGTACATAGAATAATAATGTCAGGACAGTGAAATAATTATAAACTTTCAAAGCGCTGTATCACACATGTGTCGTCATGTCATCAATACTGGGTAACAGTTCCGCCACTTCCCACACTCTTGCGGGTGGGCAGCGACCATTATTTTACGTTTATATTCATATCACCGTGTTGGGAATTTCATTGCGAGTCCATTGATACCAAAATTGACGCTGTAGGACAAGTGTGGAAGTGATAACAATCCCCAGAGTAAAAACATTTTGCTGCTGTTGGGCACTCACGGCGAGTCATCTACGTAGTTATTTATTTGGTGCTGGTATCCATATACATTTTGTGACTTTTTTTTACTGATGTCCTTCTAGAGAATTTTATTGCGAACACGTTGGTACCAAAATGAAATACGTAGCCCGAGAACTAAGGTCAGGAGAGTAAAAAGAGTATACACATTTTTGTTTTGACGCTTAAGGTTATTGTGAGTACTCATCGCCTGCCTAGAAACTGGAATTGTGGTTGATCTCGAACCCATTGATAATGTGACGACTTATACTGAATTTTGTAACTATATCATCAAGATTGTAACCAGCTTAGCTAAATGTAGTGTAGGGTTCAGTCCCTAAGCCCATATATGTGCCTCTGTAACCATTTAGGTTACAGGGCAAAAACATAAGAACAAAGGTAACTGCAGAAGGCCTATTGGCCCATACCAGGCAGCTCCTATCTATACCACCCAATCCTACTAATATACATGTCTAACCCGCGCTTGAAACAATCGAGGCAGCTCACCTCCACTACTATGAAGTTCGAAAAATAATTCCTCCACCACTATGAAGTTGAAAAAAAAAATCTCTGAAGTTCGTATAGCAGGTTAAGCAAAGGCAAGTCCTTAAGGTTTTTTTCAGTTATATCGAACAAAGGTTAGGGAAAGGATAGGTCCATTAAAGACCGAGACAGATCATATATTGGATTTTCGATTTTTGATATTTGGATATTTTTTTATATTCGATTTTTGTATCATCGGCAAATTTGCAAATGCGGCTACTCAAACCTTAATCTAAAATATTGATATTTATTATAAACAACAGAGGTCCCTGTCCAGAGGCTTGAGGCACTCTGCTTACAACATTTTTCCACTCTTATAACCACCCAAGCCCACTCATATACATGTCGAACCCACGTTTGAAACAATCAATGGACTCCACCACGTTTGGCGGTAATTTGTTCCACAAATCAACAACCCTGTTACCGAACCAGTATTTTCCCAGGTCTTTCCTAAATCTAAACTTATGCAATTTATACCCATTATTTCGTCTGGTGCTGATACTTTTAATATCCCATTTGTTATGTCCATTCATCAACTTGTAAACCTCTATCATGTCACACCTAACTCTTCGCCTTTTCAGTGAATGCAAGTGGGGAATTAACTGTCATTCTATGCTGGATACGTTCAAGTAAATTTATATCAATTCTATAGTACGGCGACCAAAACTGAACTGCATAATCAAAATGGGGCCTAACCAGAACAACAAATTGATTGATTGATAAGAATTAAGCCACCCAAGAGACAGCACAGGAATGAATAGCTTTAAAGAGCAAGATATAGCTGAAGAACAAAACAAGGTGTCTTGTTATTAACCCCTCGATTAATAAATCCCAGTGTCCTATTTGCCTTATTATGAACATTCATGCATTGATCTTTTGGTTTTAAATTCTTACTAATCATAACTCCAAGTTCCCTTTCGAAATACCCGACTTCGCAATCACAACACCATCTATCTCGTATCTTGTAACTCTATCATATCATTACTTAACCTCAAAACTTTACATTAATCAGCATTGAACTGGATCTATCAACCTTTTGCCCATTTCAAAACTGTATTTAGATCAACTTGAAGAGATAGTGAGTCTTCTGTGTTATTTCCATACCGATTTTTGTATCATCGGCAAATTTGCAAATGTTGTTACTCACACCTGAATCTAAATCATTTATGTATACAGTATTATAAACAACAGAGGTCCCAGGACAGAGCCTTGAGGTACTCAAAATCAAAATCAAATCAAAATCAAAATGTTTATATAGGTAAGGTACATACATAAACGAGATTTTACAAAGAGTGGTGGATTTATAGTTAGGGCTAGTACATACAATGCCTAAAGCCACTATTACGCAAAGCATTTCGGGCATGATAAACTTAAATGACTAAAGCTTAATACTAATTGAGCATAAAGAGTAAAATGAAAACATGGAAAGAAAACATAGCTGAAAAAGCAGCACAAATACAATTCTGTCGACAAACAGCGCTCTTTAAAAAAAAAAAACAGACATTGGATGACATTAGAGGGGTAAGGTAGGTTACAGGGAATTTATTAGGTATAGCTTCCTTTTAATCTTAAACTGGTTGAGAGAGGTACAGTCTTTAACATGGTTGGGAAGGTCATTCCACAACCTGGGTCCCTTGATTTGTAGAGCATTTCTAGTTTGATTAAGTCGTACTCTAGGAATATCAATACTGTATTTCTGGTGTGGTGCTCATGGGTTCTGTTACAACTTTCTATGAAGCTTTTGAGGTCAGGATTGGCATTACAGTTTAGCGTTTTATATATGTATAATACACATGAGAGAATGTGCAGTGACTTAATGTCTAACATATTCAGAGATTTGAGTAGGGGTACCGAGTGATGTCTGGGGCCAGAGTTGGATATTGTCCTAATAGCAGCTTTGTGTTGAGTAATTAGAGGACGTAAATGATTTTGGGTAGTAGAACACCAAGCACAAATACCATAGTTGAGATATGGATAGACGAGGGAGTAATTGAGAGTCACCAGGGCAGGGCGGGGTACATAATATCTGATCTTAGAAAGAATGCCAACGGTTTTTGAAACTTTTTTTGATATATTTAGAATTTGGCCCTGGAAATTCAGTTTGTGGTCAATGAGAATGCCAAGGAATTTGCCCTCTAAATTGTTACAAATTTGGGTATTGTTTATTTTGAGATTTATTTGATTAGAGGATTTATTGCCAAACAGAATATAGAAAGTTTTGTCAATGTTAAGGGTGAGTTTGTTGGCAGTTAGCCAAAGATGGACTTTATTTAGCTCAGTATTTACATTTACTGTGGCATTTAGAGCAAGGGGGTCAGGACTGGAGTAAATGAAGGTTGTGTCGTCAGCAAATAGAATTGGTTTGAGGTGTTGGGAGGCATTTGGAAGGTCATTAATGTAGATGAGAAAGAGGAGAGGGCCAAGTATGCTGCCCTGAGGAACACCAATGTTGATGGGTAGGGTGGGAGAAATTGAATTATTCAAAGAAACATACTGGAGCCTGTCAGTAAGGTTGGATTTGAGGTATTGCAGGGAGTGTCCTCTGACTCCATAATGATGTAGTTTAAGAAGAAGGTTTTGGTGGTTGACAGTGTCAAAAGCTTTACATAGGTCCACAAATAACCCAACAGGTAACTCATTTTTATCAAGAGCTGTATGAATCGAGTTAAGCATACTAATAAGTGCATCGTTAGTGCTTTTTTTGGGTCTGAAGCCATATTGGCAAGGCCTAAGTATATTGTGTTTGGCTAGATAAGAGTAAAGCTGCAGCCAAAACTACTCAACCTACAACATTTTCCAACTCTGACTTAACCCCATTTATACTAACTCTGTTGAGCGTTGACCATTTATACATCAACTCTGTTGATGTGAGCACTTAATTGGCGGTCAGTGGTGGAGCTTAATTCTTAAAAAGCAATATATACTATCGATCGTGATTTAGTTTAGTATGCGGTTTAAAAAAAAAAGAGCATATCAATGTTATATCACAGAAAACGAATTTATCATAAACTCATGTATTTGTCTTATTTGAAACCACATTGGTTTCATTTTGGATACAAATGTCCATGGAGATTCAGAATGGAAATTAATTATAGTTGAACCTACAGAGAGGAGTTTAAGAATCTGTGGTGAGAGTGATGGACACAGCCTTCACAATTATACTTCAGAGAATGTAAACATCTAAGAGTCATTAGAAATATGTGTAGAATAATAAACCCTACATTGTTTGAGTTAGGGAAAACACCATTTGTCATATAGATACTAGCTGTTCTTAAAGATTCACCCATTTTGCACCAGCAAGATAACATATAAGATTTTAAGGGTTCACGAATGTTAATCTTCTTGTTTGATAAACTGTGCACTTGAGACATAGTTAATAAGAACACGCCAATATAAGACAACAAAACGTTTTCAGATTCTTTCACACCACTTTCCAGCAACTTTTATAATTTATATAAATTATTTTAGGGAATAATTCATAAATTATATATTTAAACATGATATTAGTGTTTAGTGGAATGCATAAGGAGTCAAATTGTTAAAAAGAGCGATTTTTAGAAAATTTGGAAAACTACTTTTTTCTGATCATATTATAACTAAATGGATTTTGAAGGTTTCACTCAGCCAATATATATCATTCACAATTTATTAATGAATTTGACAAAAAACACCATAAATTTTATATTTAAACATGTAAAAACTATTTGTAATACATTAGGAACCTTAAGCGTCAAAACAAAAATGTGTATACTCTTTTTACTCTCCTGACCTTAGTTCTCGAGCTACGTATTTCATTTTGGTACCAACGTACTCGCAATAAAATTCTCTAGAAGATCATCAGTAAAAAAGGTCACGAAAGGTATATGGATACCAGCACCAAATAAATAACTACGTAGATGACTCGCCATGAGCGCCCAACAGCAACAAAATGTTTTTACTCTTGGGATTGTTATCACTTCCACACTTGTCCTACAGCGTCAATTTTGGTATCAATGGACTCGCAATGAAATTCCTAACACGGTGATATGAATATAAACGTAGAATAATGGTCGCGGCCCACCCGCAAGAGTGTGTGAATTGACGGAACTGTTACCCAGTATTGGTGATGCGACGACATATGTGTGATACAGCGCTTTGAAAGTTTCTAATTATTTCACTGTCCTGACATTATTATTCTATGTACGTCATTCATTTTTGTGCCAATGTTTTCTCAATAGAATGTTCTATGAGCCCGTAGGTAAAAAAGAGCAACAAAGTGTAAGATAGAATAGCACCAAATATAAAACAACGCTGGAACATATCAGTGAGCGTCAAACACACACGAAATGTGTGTGTTTGATAGTGGTCAAATCATGTTTTATCAGGTGATGTCCTGATCCTCATAATTAAAGTATAAATTGTGTTGAGAAAAAATAAGAAAACATGGGGGAAACATGGCAGAAAAAGAGTAAAAATACAATTTGGTCAACAAAACAGCATTGTTTAAAATAGAAGATATGGATTGACATTTTGGGGGTTAGGTAGGTTACATTGAGTTAATTAGGTAGTACTTAGTTTTTATCTTAAACTGGTTGGGAGAGGTACAGTCTTTAACATAATTGGGAAGGTCATTCCACATTCAAGGTCCCATGATTTGTAAAGCATTTCTAGTTTGACTAAGTCGTACTCTTGGAATATCAAATAGGTATTTATTTCTGGTGTGGTGCTCATGGGATCTGTTACAACCTTCTAGGAAGCTTTTAAGGTCAGGATTGACATTACAGTTCAGCGTTTTATATATATATAAAATACACATGAGAGGATGTGCAGGTACTTAATATCTAACATATTCAGAGATTTGAGTAAGGGGTCCATATATACTGCCCGGTTGCCTGAAATGCTATGCCTACTATAGTGGCTTTAGGTATTGTATGCACTAGCTCTATCTATAAATCCAACATTATGTTTGTAAATCAACTATGTATGTACTTTCCTGAATAAAATTGACTTTACTGTACACGTATATTCTATGTGGTTTTATTATCCCCTATCGTTTGTGAGAAAAAAATTACTAATACGTTCGACGAATGACTTTGACTTCGACTTGACTTTGACTTCGTTCATGGCATCGTATTTTCCATAATATATAAGGGTATGACAATGCATTTATATTATTTTGTATAAATAATTTTGAAATTTCATGTACCCTAAAAATAGTAAAATAAAGAATAAGAATAATTAAATAATTGTTGTAGTAAATTGTCACACGGTTATCATACGCAAACGAACACACAGTGTGGAGCGTCAGTACAACAAGATCCCCATTTTAAAACACGGCTTCGAATGTAAGTAATGTTTTTCTCGTACTAACACTGTGTTATACAATAGAATAGTTCTTGAATTCACAAATTTAGTTGTTACATCTGACAGAGTATGTTAGACGGTGTAATGCTGGTTCATGTTGACGTATTTGTGGGCTTGGTGGTGGTTTAAATGTGATGGCACCCCAATATGGGCACCCCACAACTGCTGCATATTCTAGCTAACAAAAGTGGTGAACAATTTCTTTAGTATTTCGCCATCCATGTATTTAAAAGCAACTCTGTAGTTGGAATGCGTGGCATAGGCTCCTCACACAATGTTCTTTATGTGGTCCTCAGGTGATAGTTTTCTATTTAGAACTACCCCTAGATCTCTTTCTTTATCAGAATTCCTTAAAGATTTCTCACATATTTTATAGGTTGTGTGGGGTCTATGTTCTCCTAATAATAATTCTGTGCGTGTGTCTGTCTGTCTGGATGTGTCTCTCCAGTTCTCTGTGTCCATCTCTCTCTCTCTCTGTATGTATGTATGTATGTATGTATGTATGTATGTATGTATGTATGTATGTATGTATGTATGTATGTGTGTGTGTATATATATATATATATATATATATATATATATATATATATATATATATATATATATATATATATAAATATATATATATATATATATATATATATATATATATATATATATATATATATATATATATATATATATATATATATATATATATAATCTTTGGACAACACCCACCAGTGGGACTCGAACCCAACTGGTGGGTGTTGTCCAAAGATTATTAATCTTCACTTGTGGTTTATGCAAGTATAGGCTTATATATATATATATATATATATATATATATATATATATATATATATATATATATATATATATATATATATATATATATATATATATATATATATTATTAAATATGACCGAAAAAGTAAGATTAATAATTCTAACACGAATTTTCTCAATCTTTCGTACATTTCTTTTCACTGTTGGAAGTAAATCAAAAATCAATTCTCCAAAATTCATTTTTATTTCTAGTCTGACGCGACACGAGCGCGTTTCGTAAAACTTATTACATTTTCCGAGACTTTAGTTCCCAAATACACAACTGAATAGAACTTACGCATCTCCGATTTTATATCTACATTTGAGTGAGGTGGAAGGGGTGATGTGGCATTAACACAAGACAGAACAAGATGTGGCATTAATAGGGTATTAATTTCATCAACACAAGACAGAACAAGAAGTGGTATTAATAGGGTATTAATTTCATCAACACAAGACAGAACACGAAACAATGGATATTGAATAGAAGTGTTTGTAGAAAGCCTATTGGTCCATATTTCTTGATGCTTCTATATTGGAGCGGAGTCTTGAGGTGGGTAGAATATAGTTGTGTATTATATTCAACTATACTATATACAACCACTGTGGATGTATGGCTCTTTAAATGACGAGTAATTAATCATGACAGTGGGAGGAGTACCGTTATATAGCTTCAGGAGGTAGACGTGGCACAACTGGGGCTTCCGCCGCCTATCTGGAGTCTCTAGAATGTAGTTATGGTTGTTTCTGCACTCCTTGATGCGGTAGGGTCCTGAAAACCTGTTTTGTAAAGGAGAACCTGGGATAGGGAAATAAGCAAGTACGAAGTCTCCCAGTTTAAATTTCCTTACTTTGCTGGTCTGGTCGTAATGAGTCTTCATCCTCTCCTGTGCTTTCATTAGGTTATCTTGGGCAAAACTGCGGACCCTCTCTAGAATGTGTTGTAGGTTTTGAAGAAACTGGGGCACATTCTGATGCTCACTGAAGGTGGCATCACGTAGAGAGTCTTTGAAAGCCTTGAGAGGAGTACGGCACTTACGTCCGTAGAGCATCTCATAAGGAGATACTCCTAGGGACTCATTGGGAAGACTTCTATAGATACACATTATAAGGTCAATTTGCTTATCCCAATCCTTAGAGGTTTCATTACAAAACTTCTTCAGGAGTGCTTTAATAGTCTGATGACTATGCTCAAGAGAACCCTGTGAAACAGGATGATAGGGGCTGGACAATACCTGTTTGATGTTGAACTCTTCCAGTGTCCTCTTGAAGAGATCACTGGTGAAGTTGGTGCCACAGCCGCTCTGAACCTCCCTTGGAAATCCATACTGGGTGAAGATCTTCAATAAGTGTTTCACAACCGTAGCAGCCGTAATGTTCTTTACTGGAACTGCTATGGGGAATCTGGTGGTAGGACACAGGATGGCTAAGATATAGGCGTTACCTGAAATGGTCTGAGGTAAAGGACCAACACAGTCTATAATAAGTCTGTGGAAAGGTTCCGCAGGCACCTGTATGGGAGTCAGTGGTGCTCTGGGAATAGAGATGTTCGGTTTACCTGCCATCTGACATGTGTGACACTGTTTGACGTACTGTTTGACGCTATTTACCATACCTGGCCAGTAGTAGTCTTGACGGATTCCATGGTAGGTCTTGTTAAATCCGTAGTGGGAGAGTGCTCCGTGGGCCAGGTGTAGAATAGTGGGCCGCAGGCTGGCAGGAATCACTAGTTGTTCGACGTTGGCCCAATCGTCCTCCTCCTTCAGTTTACTGGGTCTATATATGCGGTAGAGCAACTCGTTCTCTAGGAAGAACCCAGGAATACTGTCAGGTTGAGTCTCAGCCTGGAAAAACAATGGTGTCAAGGTAAGATCTTCCCTCTGTAACTTACAGAACTCCAACTTGGTCAGATTCGGGGGTAGTTTCTGAGGGTCTTGAGGGACAGCGGTAGCAGTAGTCAGCTGGCTGTGGTCGTGCAGCTTGTGCACGGGTGGTCACTAAAACCGGAGGAGAAACTTCATCACTCTCTTGAACCTTTGCTGGAACATACTAAAAAATGGGATTATCCATCACAGAGGTATAAACCTGGGGTTTGTCCATGACGATCAGGTTGGTCGGTTGCAGGTCTTCTGCCAAGTCGTTGCCCAGGAGAAGTTGCACTCCATGCATGGGAAAAGGCTTTTCCCTGATGGCGACTTGGACTTCTCCGCTCACGAAGGGACAATCCAGGTGGACTCTGGCGAGAGGATAAGGAGTGGTAGCAGTGAGGTCAGTGATGAAGACAGTTTCTCCGGTGTAGGCGATGTTGGGCACAGCCGACTTCAAAATAATCGATTGAAGAGCCGCAGTGTCCCTCAAGATCTTCAGTTTGAAACGTCCCTCCGGATTTGAACCGTTGGCAGAGACAGTTCCAGTATACAGGTGTTTACTGAAAAGAGAAAGATCATTAACATGAACACCAACATTCATCACAGGCTTACCGGAGTTAGGAGGAGTCTGTTTGGGTTTTGGCGTTTCGGTGTTTCCTTTGTATTGAGACTTACCACATTTATCTATGGTATGTCCATAGAGTCTACAATACTTACAGTACAATTGCGAGCCAGCTTGATCGGTACTCACTTTCTCGTAACTGTACCACGACTTCTTACTGGAAGATGGTTCTGGTGTCAGCCGGTAGATGAGGCTGTAAGTGTCAGCCGACTTAGCACACTTTAGGTAGTCGGTTTCTTCTTTATCTGCTAAATATAGACGGACAGGAGGCGGCACACGCCTCAAGAATTCTTCAACTAGCATGAGGTTGACGAGTTCTGCAAAGGTAGAGACATGTGCTGCTTCCAGCCATTTCATAAAATATCTCCTTTTGGTATTAGCAAACTCGAGAAAGGTAGTGGTACTTGCCTTCAGGTGGTCACGGAATTTCCTTCGATAACTTTCGGTGGAGAGAAGGTAGGCGTCCAACACTGCTTGTTTCAGAGTCTGGTAGTCATTCTCAGACGCCAAAGTACTGAGTGTAGCTGCAGCTCTACCTGTAAGATGTACTCTGAGAAGGGTTGCTCATTGGTCGGAAGGCCAACTAAGTTGATTAGCAAGGGTTTCAAAGGTGGTGAAAAACACATCAACTTCTGTTTCTACGAATGGTGGCATTAACTTACTTGCATGTGATATATTTAAACTGACGGGAAGATTGGCGGTAGCTTGCTGGCGTTGAGCGAGGTGTGAAGTTTCCAACGCGAATTCTCGTTGACGACATTCCATAGTCAGGGATGCTTGTTGTTTGTCATGTTCGTGTGCAGGAGCAAGGTGCAGTTTTAGGCCTCACCCTGAACCCTTCTAAATGTGAAATAATATGTTCCAACCAGGGCATCGTAGAGAGAATAGAGGGTCTTCTGCCAAATATCCATAAAACTAAACCTGAAGACAGCACACTCCTAGGAGCTCCCCTGGGGTTGAAAGCCATCGATGGGGTCCTTGATAAGAAAATCGCCGACCTTAAGAGGATGGATGGGAGGATTGAGGATATTGATGCTCATGATGCACTTTACCTCATCACCAGATGTCTGTCCCTCCCCAGGTTAACCTACTTTCTGAGGTGTTCACCATCTTACAGTAGCCAAAAACTAAGTGAGTATGACTGGTTACTGAAATCAATGCTAGAAAAAGCCCTTAACCTCTCTCTCGATGACCTACAGTGGAAACAAGCCTCTCTTCCCGTAAGACTGGGGGGCCTCGGAGTTCGAACAGCTACGCAAATCACTGTTCCAGCCTTCCTGTCCTCCTTATCAGCATCCGACGACCTTGTGAAGGAAATTCTACCTGCCCACTTACATCAGCTGGCAGGTGTACATGATCCCAATTTTACACGCTGTGCCACAGAGTGGGCCTCTCGTGCAGGCCAATCACCTCAACCACCATCCCCAAAAGCCCACAAGCAATCCAGCTGGGATGGCCCCATTGTAGACCAAGTTGCTGCAGAGTGCCTGGGTGCTGCAACAACACAACACGACATTGCTCGCCTCACAGCAGTAGCAGCACCACATGCAGGGGATTTCCTGTTAGCAACCCCAATGTCGGCAACTGGCACGCGTCTCACACCACACGCCCTCCGAATTGCTGTGGCCCTCTGCCTTGCTGCCCCAATCCACACCAGATATTGGTGTATTTGCAGCGAGGTGGTGGCTGACAGGTACGGCCACCATGGCCTTCTCTGCCAAAGCACAGGGGGATGGCACTCGAGGCACAATGAAGTTAACGACATCATCAAGAGGAGCCTCACCACAGCTGGATGCCCAGCTGAAAGAGAGCCCCGTTACCTAACGCCCCGTAACTCTGATGCTCTTATTGGTCGCCCGGATGGTAGCACAGTGAACCCCTGGAAGAATGGCAAGCAGTTGGTATGGGACTACACGTGCGTATCAACCCTGGCTAACACCTACATTAACCTCAGTGTTGCACAACCAGGTGGCGCTGCCACCCACAGGGAAGCAGCCAAATCCCGTAAGTATAGTGAACTGGATCACCACTACAATTTTGTCCCCATTGCTTCTGAGACACTCGTCGCCTGGGGTAAAAGTGCTACCAGTTTTTTGAAGGAACTGGGTTCTAGGCTCATTGAAACAACAAGGGACCCAAGAGCTGCAAGCTTTCTTTTCCAGCGCCTCAGTGCGGCGATACAGAGGGGAAATGCACACTGCATCCAGGGTTCCTGCCCGCCATCTGAGGAGCTGGAGGAACTCGACAACCTATGATAACCATCTTTGTAACCCATATGTAACTCCTTTTTTGTAACAAAGTTCAAATAAAGCAAATATATATGTGTACATACAAAAGAATGGGGGTGGTAGGAGATGATAATATTAGTGCTCAGTGAGAAACCACAAGGTCTCCTCTGAATACTTTTTATTTTCTTCTCCGAGGCTATGGGTCCCCACATTGGCACCAGAGGTGGTACCCTCACAAACTTATATATATATATATATATATATATATATATATATATATATATATATATATATATATATATATATATATATATATATATATATATATATATATATATATATATATATATATATATATATATATATATATATACATAAGATGGAACATTAGGTTTATGAGAGTACATAGCATTAATATTTTTAAATTCTTGTAAAGCAATTAACACCCATAGGGCTTTGGGCAGGTCCTTAACCCTTAAGTTGCGCAACACATCATATTATGGGTTGAGTGACTTGCTATAAATTGTGTATCCCATTATATGATGTATTGGAGCACTACGCAAGATTTAAACGGCCTGCGGATACACGGGGTTCACCTCACCTTCATCAGGGCTCTTGTAAACAGACGCCATTTTTTTTTTTAAATCGTGGGCCAAATTCCCGGGTGTGAGGACCTCAGTATTGAGTGAGCCACCAAGCCTGACGCATGCAGCATGAGCTCACAGCACTGCTGTTCAGCTTGTGACCACAGCATCGCCAAAAAGTGCCATAATATACATGTTCATGCTATTATTTAGCTTTGATATTATTACAGAAGACCCCTGACTGTAAAAATTACCAGGATTCTGATAATTGCAGGATTGTTGTGATAATTAGCGCTATAGTGGGAGGAGTAATCTTGGTGGGGAGGGAGGTAGCATTGTCTGCTGACTGTGTGACCACGATTTACTGTCTGGACTCACTAGACTCACGATTTTTTTTATTATTTTTCCCATGAACAGAGAACACAAATTAACAGATTAAGAAGAAAAAATAAATGTTTTTCTTTTTTGGTATGCACCTGTGGGTGACAAATGCTAATTAGCCCTGAGCAACACAAGGGTTAATCAACAGATAAATTTAAGTTGGCCCGGTTGGTCTGTGAGCCCAGTTGGTCCGGCATTTAATTTAGAAAACAATCTAGTTTTCTCTTGAAGATGTCCATGGTTGTTCCGGCAATATTTCTTATACTCGCTGGGAGGATGTTGAACAACTTTGGACATCTGATGTTTATAGTATAAAATCTGCAATTTTGATCATTAAAGTGATGATTGTCATAGATACTTGATAAGAGGTTTAGTTTGGATCTAAACTAGGTTGCCTGTATAATGTTTGATTTCTTTATTTTGACTGCACCTTAGTATTTGGAAATTATCACTGTTAAACATACATCATGTTATTTTCTTCTGCCCAGTTAAAAGCTTTATTAACATCTGCTTGCAGTTTTTCAATTTCTTCAGCAGAGGTAATTTTCATGGTTTGTCATAGAGGTCAAGTAACTGTGAGAGTCATGATCTTCCCGCTCTAAAATCTATCATGTACTATCAGCTATTGGGTTTGCCAAAATTATCAGGGTAGGTTAGGTTTGGTCATATTTCTACATTAGTTTTAACTCAAATTCTTCCTTTGCAAAGTCACTTTATTATTAATCCATTTTTCTGGGAGAGCTTTCTTTGGGGACACACTGGGCTGCTCTTCTGGAACTTTTAAAACTTTTTGACCTATGTATTTAAAAGCAATTCTAAAGTTTGAAAGTGTAGCATAGGCCCCTCGCACAATGTTCTTAATATGATCCTCAGGTTATATTTTCTATCTAAAACCACCCCTAGATCTCTTTCTTGATCAGAATTCTTTATAGCTCTCTGTGGCTCGATCATAGAAACTGAGTAAATTCGTTACACTGGACCTTCCAGATCGAATACCATGCTGACAGTCTGATATATCATTCAGTACGTCTGCATCTGAAATTGAGCAATACCGGATTTATTATTTGGTTTTATAAATTTTATACTTATAATCTTACCTTATTTCAGAGACCACGAGTAATCTGGGCTTCGAACTCAACAGAAAAGCCTTCCGTAGACCTGCTTCTTTGCTACATAATAGACAAAATTTGGTAAGTATTGATTTATTATGTGTTTGTTTATTTATTTATTTTTTCTTTATATACAAGAAGGTACATTGGGGGAGAGTACAGTGACTTGAAGTAATACATTCTTGTAAAGCAACTAGCACTCATAGCGTTTCAGGTAGATCTAAGTATAGACCAAGGAACTTACTGTCTTTTTTATTTCTGATGTTAACATTGTCTAACTGTAGATGAATTGCATTTGTTGATTTGCTCCCAAGTAAGATGTTGTAAGTCCTTTCTATGTTTAGTGTGAGTTTGTTGGTTGACATTAATAAGTGGATTTTTTTTTTAATTTATTGTTTACATCATTATTTAATATGAGTGGGTTGGAGTCTGAATAGATGAGGTTAGTATCATCATTATCTCATATCTCAGTGATTTTGTCGTAATGGTCAAGTAGCTGTACTGTACAAGTAGAGGACATGAGACATAGCTGTAAGAGATATTTCTATCTTCCTGCTCTAAATCCATGTTGGCCTGGATTGTGGAGGTCATTGGTCTCTATAAAACTAGTAACCTGACTCCTGATCACTCTCAAATAATTTTATTATGTGGGATGTTAGTGCAACTGGTCTATAGTTCTTTGCCAATGCTTTGCTACCTCCCTTGTGTAGAGGAGCTATGTCTGCTGCTTTAAGAGCCTCTGGTATCTCCCCCGTGTCCAAGCTCTTCCTCCACGCTATACTGAGTGCCTGTGCTACTGGCACTTTGCATTTATTTATAAATATTGAATTCCATGAGTCTGGACCCAGGGCTGAATGCATGGGCACATTGTCAATTTCTCTATCAAAATCTGTCACACTCGTGTTGATATCAGTTATATTTAGAGGGGTTTGGATATCACCCATAAAGAAGTTGTCCGGATCCTCCACTTTCATGCTTTGTATCGGAGTGCTAAACATGTCCTCATACTGCTTTTTTAGGATTTCACTAATTTCTTTGTCATCCTCAGTATATGAACCTTCACTAGTACGAATAGGTCCAATACAATCCAGTGGTTTTTGCTTTTCCTTGTGTAGGATTTTTATTACCTAGAACATTTTCCCAGTGAATGTTTGTAAGTTCCCTGTTTATTTTCTCCCAGTCTATCCTTTTATTATTTAAATTTAATTTATTGAATAGCCCTTCTCGCTTGTTGTTTCTCTTGGGCCTACTACCGTTATTGATGTTAGTTTGCACTTCAATGAGCTTGTGGTCCAAGTACGTAGTGTCTGAGACAGTAATGTCTCTGATTAGCTCATCATTGTTTGTGAATATGAGGTCGAGCGTGTTCTCGTTCCTAGTCCGTTTTGTTATCTGCTGACTGAGCGAGAATTTGTCACAGAATCTCAGTAGTTCTCTGACCTGTGATTGGTTATTTCCATTTCCATTTTGGGTGTGTTGTTTTGGTAGTGATTCGTCCAGTTCTGGTAGTAGTGCGGTTGTTGTGTGGTGTAGTACTTGTGTGCTTGTTAATGACTTGTATTCCAGTCTTGTGGGTATCTCCTTTCCCCTACGGGCCAACGGCTTTGTTCTTACCTAGCATTTTGCTTTGTTTGGGTATGAATGTTTGTGTGCCTTCATTGTATATTTTGCAAAATTTGCCATATATCTCATTATTTACTCCTCTGCTTAGCAACAAGTCTGTCTAATTATACTCATTAACTGTTTTTCAAAGTTCCCCATAGTGTCCTTTATTGAAATCGAGTTCATGAACCGTTTCAATGTCCTTATTTTCTTCTAGATTATATCTTAAAGTATATTTAAATGTTATTGTTATTAAATGTTATTGTGACATTGCATTGCAATTGAGCTATGTTGTTTACCATACCGTTCATTTCGTGAGTATAAGTATAGATGCCACACTTGTGACAGGTAAAACCATGCCTTTTTTGAAAAACAGCACCGTCTGTTGCACGTAAGAGCAACCCACGCTATATTATGTTGCGATATTATTTCAATATTTCTGATTGCATTGATAATTTGAATTTTCATAGATTTCAATTTATTTTCATTTCGATTTAATAATTTTGTGTGACATTGCATTGAAATTGAGCTGTGTTGTTTACCATACTGTTCATTTCATGAGTATAGTTTATTTTTTTATTTTTTTCATTTCATTTTTTTAGCTGTTCTTATTTTTCAGTGATGGGAATATCAGATCATTTGATGTTCCCAATTTTCTGATGGAAGCATCAGACCATTATAGAATGCATCGGATGAGGTAGTTTGGAATGGTGGGGAGGACGAGAGGGGGGGATGGTGGGGAAGACGAGGGGACAGAGGAGAGGGTAATGGTGGGGAGGACGAGGGGACTGGGGAGTTGGGGATGGTGGGGACAGGGGAATGGAGAATGCTGGGGAGGACAAAGGGACAGATGAATGGGAGATGGTGGGGGAGGAAGAAGGGACAGGGGAGGGGGAAATGGTAAGGAGGACGATGGGACAGGGAAGTGGGAATAGTGGGGAGGATGTGGGGACGGGGAAGTGGGAAGGACGAGAGGACTGTGGAATGGGGAATGGTGGGAAGGACTAGGGGACGGAGGAAGACTGGAGAACAGGGGATCACCTCAATAAAAGCCTACAATGTATTATTACTCTGTGGCTTCTTGTCTCCCGACAAAGTGAATTATAATTATATATATCAATTCATTCTTAGAAATTTCCTGAAGCCTGTATCAACACCCACACTAATGCAACTGAAAGAGATGTTGAGACAAGTATTGCTGATATGTTGAAGAACGCCCCAAACAAACTCGGTGGAAACAGATGCAAGGTAAAGTTTGCCAATTTGCTGTAGTCTAATTCAGTCTCTTTTTAGTAATCTTTGAGAACATTAGCGAGCCGGTCGGCCGAGCGGACAGCACACTGGACTTTTGATCCTGTGGTCCTGGGTTCGATCCCAGGCGCCGGCGAGAAACAATGGGCAGAGTTTCTTTCACCCTATGCCCCTGTTATCTAGCAGTAAAATAGGTACCTGGGTGTTAGTCAGCTGTCACGGGCTGCTTCCTGGGGGTGGAGGCCTGGTCGAGGACCGGGCCGCCGGGACACTAAAAAGCCCCGAAATCATCTCAAGATACCCTCAAGATTTATGCTATGAATAAGATAAAATAATGTAACTGACGAAATATGTAGATATATTTAATTTTCTGAGCACTAATAATGAAAGAAAACCAAAATAAGAGGTGGCTACTATCTCTAACAATGGGCTGGAATAATGCAGGATATAATATTGTTTTTAAAGATTCTTGTTTTAGTTTTTTTTCTATAATATAGAAAGGGTTTTTACTTAATAAATTAAATATTATATAATAAAATAATTTATATATTATTGAAAACAATTAGTAACAAACAATATTTCATTACAGGGTGGTGAAGCAAGAAGACATGTGAATCACAGAATAGACTTTGATATGACGAATACTGAAAATGGTGGCGAGCCTGGTGGCATACTGCTGAATCTTCTCTAATGTCTATATAGAATCTATATATATGTGTATATATATATATATATATATATATATATATATATATATATATATATATATATATATATAATATATATATATAATATATATATATATATATATATATATATATATATATATATATATATATATATATATATATATGCGAACAAGCCTGAATGGTCCCCAGGACAATATGCAACTGAAAACTCACACCCCAGAAGTGACTCGCATTTGTGTTCCTCACGTGTGCCCCAAAGAATGAGGTGATTTGGTAAAATGCTATGCCCAAGATTACTATCCGAGTGCCGGCGGTGGGGTGGTTCAAATAGCCTCGGCTATCACCTCATTTTGTCCGGTCGTGATGGTCAAGTGGATTAAGGCGTCTTGTACATACCAGTTGCGTTGCACCTGGGAGTATGGGTTCGAGTCACTTCTGGGGTGTGAGTTTTCAGTTGCATATTGTCCTGGGGACCATTCAGGCTTGTTCGCATTTGTGTTCCTCACGTGTGCCCCAAAGAATGAGGTGATTTGGTAAATGCTATGCCCAAGATTACTATCCGAGTGCCGGCGGTGGGGTGGTTCAAATAGCCTCGGCAATCACCTCATTTTGTCCGGTCGAGATGGTCAAGTGGATTAAGGCGTCTTGTACATACCAGTTGCGTTGCACCTGGGAGTATGGGTTCGAGTCACTTCTGGGGTGTGAGTTTTCAGTTATATATATATATATATATATATATATATATATATATATATATATATATATATATATATATATATATATATATATATATATATATATATATATATATATATAGATATATATATATATAAATATATATATATATATAAATATATATATATATATATATATATATATATATATATATATATATATATATATATGTATATATATATATATATATATATATATATATATATATATATATATATATATATATATATTAGTATATTTTGGTAGCAGTCTTTCCTGTAGACATATATTATTAAATATGACCGAAAAAGTAAGATTAATAATTCTAACACGAATTTTCTCAATCTTTCGTACATTTCTTTTCACTGTTGGAGGTAATTCAAAAATCAATTCTCCAAAATTCATTTTTATTTCTAGTCTGACGCGACACGAGCGCGTTTCGTAAAACTTATTACATTTTCAAAGACTTTAGTTTACACATACACAACTGAATAGAACTTACACATCTTCGATTTGTTTATATCTACATTTGAGTGAGGTGGATGGGGTGAGGTGGTATTAATAGGGTATTAAATTCCTAAACACAAGCCAGAACACGAAACAATGGGTATTGAATGGAAGCGATTGTAGAAAGCCTATTGGTCCATATTTCTTGATGCTTCTATATTGGAGCGGAGTCTTGAGGTGGGTAGAATATAGTTGTGCATTAATTGGCTGTTGATTGCTGGTGTTGACCTTTTGATGTGTAGTGCCTCGCAGACGTCAAGCCGCCTGCTATCGCTGTATCTATCGATGATTTCTGTGTTGTTTACTAGGATTTCTCTGGCGATGGTTTGGTTGTGGGAAGAGATTATATGTTCCTTAATGGAGCCCTGTTGCTTATGCATCGTTAAACACCTAGAAAGAGGTGTTGTTGTCTTGCCTATATACTGGTTTTTTTGGAGCTTACAGTCCCCAAGAGGGCATTTGAAGGCATAGACGACGTTGGTCTCTTTTAAAGCATTCTGCTTTGTGTCTGGAGAGTTTCTCATGAGTAGTCTGGGCGTTTTTCTGGTTTTATAGTAAATCGTCAGTTGTATCCTCTGATTTTTGTCTGTAGGGATAACGTTTCTATTAACAATATCTTTCAGGACCCTTTCCTCCGTTTTGAGCTGTGGAAAAGAAGTTCCTGTAAAATAGTCTAATAGGGGGTATAGGTGTTGTGTTAGTTGTCTCTTCAGAAGTTGCATGGCGTTTCACTTTCCTTCTTATGATGTCTTCGACGAAACCATTGGAGAAGCCGTTGTTGACTAAGACCTGTCTTACCCTACAGAGTTCTTCGTCGACTTGCTTCCATTCTGAGCTGTGGCTGAGAGCACTGTCGACATAAGCATTAACAACAATCCTCTTGTACCTGTCTGGGTAGTCGCTGTTGGCATTTAGGCACATTCCTATGTTCGTTTCCTTAGTGTAGACTGCAGTGTGGAAACCTCCGGTCTTTTCCATGACTGTTACATCTAGAAAGGGCAGTTTCCCATCCTTTTCCATCTCGTAAGTGAAACGCAGCACTGAACTCCACTCAAATGCCTCCTTCAACTCCTGCAGATGTCTGACATCAGGTACCTGTGTAAAAATGTCGTCAACATACCTGCAGTATATGGCCGGTTTCATGTTCATGTCGACTAATACTTTTTGCTCGATGGTACCCATGTAGAAGTTTGCAAACAGGACACCTAGGGGAGAACCCATGGCGACCCCATCTACTTGCTTATACATGTGCCCATCCGGGCTCAAGAAGGGTGCCTCTTTAGTACAAGCTTGGAGTAGTTTCCTTAGGATATTTTCTGGTATGTCAAGAGGAGTACAGGCTGGATCACGATACACTCTGTCGGCTATCATCCCGATTGTCTCGTCCACTGGTACGTTAGTGAACAGCGATTCTACGTCCAACGAGGCTCTTATCACTGTGGCCCGTGTGCCCCGCAGTAAGTCAACAAATTCCTTTGGAGACTTCAGGCTGAAGGCGCAAGGAACATAAGGAGTCAGCAGGCCGTTGAGTCACTTCGCCAGTCTGTACGTGGGTGTGGGTATCTGGCTAATGATAGTCCGAAGTGGGTTTCCAGGCTTGTGTGTCTTGACATTTCCATACGCATATCCAGGTTTATATTCCCCAATGATCTTTGGCAGGTGGAGTCCGGATTTCTTGGCGTTCACAGTTTCGATCAGTTTGTTGACCTTTGCTTTCAATTCGGCTGTAGTGTCCTTCGTTACCCTTTGGAACTTAGTTTGGTCAGAGAGTATGAGGTTCATTTTCGCCAGATATTCGTCTTTTTTAAGAATGACATATATTGGCGACTTGTCACCTCTCCTGACAACTATCTCCTTGTTCTCACGAAGGCTTTTAGCTGCCGCTTTGAGCTCGGGGGACAGTATGGTGCTTCTGTAATTGCCTCGATTCTTTCCTCCTTCTGCAATAAGTTCTGCTTGTAAGGTATCTTTGGTAGTGACCTTCTTTTGTGTCTCGAGGTCGAATATGTCGTCCAACAGAATTTCCAACTCTACTTTCCGGGCCATCTCACTCGGTCCGGACATAACGTAACAGTTTATGCCCAGATTTAGGAGAGTGACTTGGTCCTCAGTGTGGTTAATTCCTGCAAGTTTCAGGAAGCCAACTCTTGGTCGTGGAATTGCCATAGGTCCTCCATATAATGTTGTTAGTTTCTTGATAATCCTTGTTTCAGTGCTGAGGTGATGTCGGTCTGTGAGGAAATGTCAAGACACACAAGCCTGGAAACCCACTTCGGCCAATCATTAGCCAGATACCCACACCCACGTATAGACTGGCGAAGCGACTCAACGGCCTGCTGACTCCTTATGTTCCTTGCGCCTTCAGCCTGAAGTCTCCAAAGGAATTTGTTGACTTACTGCGGGGCACACGGGCCACAGGGATAAGTGCCTCGTTGGACGTAGAATCGCTGTTCATTAACGTACCAGTGGACGAGACAATCGGGATGATAGCCGACAGAGTGTATCGTGATCCAGCCTGTACTCCTCTTGACATACCAGAAAATATCCTAAGGAAACTACTCCAAGCTTGTACTAAAGAGGCACCCTTCTTGAGCCCGGATGGGCACATGTATAAGCAAGTAGATGGGGTCGCCATGGGTTCTCCCCTAGGTGTTCTGTTTGCAAACTTCTACATAGGTACCATCGAGCAAAAAGACGTAGTCGACATGAACATGAAACCGGCCATATACTGCAGGTATGTTGACGACATTTTTACACAGGTACCTGATGTCAGACATCTGCAGGAGTTGAAGGAGGCATTTGAGCGGAGTTCCGTGCTGCGTTTCACTTACGAGATGGAAAAGGATGGGAAGCTACCCTTTCTAGATGTAACAGTCATGGAAAAGAGCGGAGGTTTCCACACTGCAGTCTACACTAAGGAAACGAACATAGGAATGTGCCTAAATGCCAAAAGCGACTGCCCAGATAGGTACAAGAGGAGTGTTGTTAACGCATATGTCGACCGTGCTCTCAGCCACAGCTCAGAATGGAAGCAAGTCGACGAAGAACTCTGTAGGGTAAGGCAGGTCCTAGTCAACAACGGCTTCTCCAATGGTTTCGTCGAAGACATCATAAGAAGGAAAGTGAAACGCCATGCAACCTCTGAAGAGACAACCAACACAACACCTATACCCCCTATTAGACTATTTTACAGAAACTTCTTTTCCACAGCTCATAAAATGGAGGAAAGGGTCCTGAAAGATATTGTTAATAGAAACGTTATCCCTACAGACAAAAATCAGAGGATACAACTGACGATTTACTATAAAACCAGAAAAACGGCCAGCCTACTCATGAGAAACTCTCCAGACACAAAACAGAACGTTTTAAAAGATGCTAACGTCGTCTATGCCTTCAAATGCCCTCTTGGGGACTGTAAGCTCCAAAAAAAACAGTATATAGGCAAGACAACAACATCTCTTTCTAGGCGTTTAACGATGCATAAGCAACAGGGCTCCATTTAGGAACATATAATCTCTTCCCACAACCAAACCATCGCCAGAGAAATCCTAGTAAACAACACAGAAATCATCGATAGATTCAGCGATAACAGGCGGCTTGACGTTTGCGAGGCATTACACATCAAGAAGTCAACACCAGCAATCAACAGCCAATTAATGCACAACTATATTCTACCCACCTCAAGACTCCGCTCCAATATAGAAGCATCAAGAAATATGGACCAATAAGCTTTCTACAATCACTTCTATTCAATACCCATTGTTTCATGTTCTGGCTTGTGTTGATGATATTAATACCTTATTAAATACCACCTCACCCCATCCACCTCACTCAAATGTAGATATAAACAAAATCGGAGATGTGTAAGTTCTATTCAGTTGTGTATGTGTTAACTAAAGTCTTTGAAAATGTAATAAGTTTTATGAAACACGCTCAAGTGTCGCGTCAGACTAGAAATAAAAATGAATTTTGGAGAATTGATTTTTGAATTACCTCCAACAGTGAAAAGAAATGTACAAAAGATTGAGAAAATTCGTGTTAGAATTATTAATCTTACTTTTTCGGTCATATTTAATATATATATATATATATATATATATATATATATATATATATATATATATATATATATATATATATATATATATGTATATATATATATATATATATATATATATATATATATATATATATATATATATATATATATATATATATATATATATATATGTATATATATATATATATATATATATATATATATATATATATATATATATATATATATATATATATATATATATATATATATATATAAAAGTTTGTGAGGGTACCACCTCTGGTGCCAATGTGCGGACCCATAGCCTCGGAGAAGAAAATAAAAAGTATTCAGAGGAGACCTTGTGGTTTCTCACTGAACACCAATATTATCTTCTCCTACCACCCCCATTCTTTTGTATGTACACATATATATTTACTTTATTTGAACTTTGTTACAAAAAAGGAGTTACATATGGGTTACAAAGATGTTTGTCATAGGTTGCCGAGTTCCTCCAGCTCCTCAGATGGCGGGCAGGAACCTTGGATGCAGTGCGCATTTCCCCTCTGTATCGCCACATTGAGGCACTGGAAAAGAAAGCTTGCAGCTCTCGGGTCCCTTCTTGTTTCAATGAGCCTAGAACCCAGTTCCTTCAAAAAACTGGTAGCACTTTTACACCAGGTGCCGAGTGTCTCAGAAGCAATGGGGACAAAATTGTAGTGGTGATCCAGTTCTCTATACTTACGGGATTTGGCTGCTTTCCTGTGGGTGGCAGCGCCACCTGGTTGTGCAACACTGAGGTTAATGTAGGTGTTAGCCAGGGTTGATACGCACGTGTAGTCCCATACCAACTGCTTGCCATTCTTCCAGGGGTTCACTGTGATACCATCCGGGCGACCAATAAGAGCATCAGAGTTACGGGGCGTTAGGTAACGGGGCTCTCTTTCAGCTGGGCATCCAGCTGTGGTGAGGCTCCTCTTGATGATGTCGTTAACTTCAATGTGCCTCGGGTGCCATCTCCCTGTGCTTTGGCAGAGTAGGCCATGGTGGCCGTAGCTGTCAGCCACCACCTCGCCGCAAATACACCTATATCTGGTGTGGATTGGGGCAGCAAGGCGGAGGGCCACAGCAATTTGGAGGGCGTGTGGTGTGAGACGCGTGCCAGTTGCCGACATTGGGGTTGCTAACAGGAAATCCCCTGCATGTGGTGCTGCTACTGCTGTGAGGCGAGCAATGTCGTGTTGTGTTGTTGCAGCACCCAGGCACTCTGCAGCAACTTGGTCTACAATGGGACCATGCCAGCTGGATTGCTTGTGGGCTTTTGGGGATGGTGATTGAGGTGATTGGCCTGCACGAGAGGCCCACTCTGTGGCACAGCGTGTAAAATTGGGATCATGTACACCTGCCAGCTGATGTAAGTGGGCAGGTAGAATTTCCTTCACAAGGTCGTCGGATGCTGATAAGGAGGACAGGAAGGCTGGAACAGCGATTTGCGTTGCTGTTCGAACTCCGAGGCCCCCAAGTCTTACGGGAAGACGGGAAGAGAGGCTTGTTTCCACTGTAGGTCATCGAGAGAGAGGTTAAGGGCTTTTTCTAGCATTGATTTCAGTAACCGGTCATACTCACTTAGTTTTTGGCTACTGTAAGATGGTGAACACCTCAGAAAGTAGGTTAACCTGGGGAGGGACAGACATCTGGTGATGAGGTAGAGTGCATCATGAGCATCAATATCCTCAATCCTCCCATCCATCCTCTTAAGGTCGGCGATTTTCTTATCAAGGACCTCATCGATGGCTTTCAACCCCAGGGGAGCTCCTAGGAGTGTGCTGTCTTCAGGTTTAGTTTTATGGATATTTGGCAGAAGACCCTCTATTCTCTCTACGATGCCCGATTCTCTCTCTCTCTCTCTCTCTCTCTCTATATATATATATATATATATATATATATATATATATATATATATATATATATATATATATATATATATATATATATATATATATATATATTTATATATATATATATATATATATATATATTAGTATATTTTGGTAGCAGTCTTTCCTGTAGACATATATTATTAAATATGACCGAAAAAGTAAGATTAATCATTCTAACACGAATTTTCTCAATCTTTCGTACATTTCTTTTCACTGTTGGGGGTAAATCAAAAATCAATTCTCCAAAATTCATTTTTATTTCTAGTCTGACGCGACACGAGCGCGTTACGTAAAATTTATTACATTTTCAAAGACTTTAGTTTACAAATACACAACTGAATAGAACTTACGCATCTCCGATTTTATATCTACATTTGAGAGAGGTGGATGGGGTGAGGTGGCATTAATAGGGTATTAATTTCATCAACACAAGACAGAACACGAAACAATGGGTATTGAATAGAAGTGATTGTAGAAAGCCTATTGGTCCATATTTCTTGATGCTTCTATATTGGAGCGGAGTCTTGAGGTGGGTAGAATATAGTTGTGCATTAATTGGCTGTTGATTGCTGGTGTTGACTTCTTGATGTGTAGTGCCTCGCAAACGTCAAGCCGCCTGCTATCGCTGTATCTATCGATGATTTCTGTGTTGTTTACTAGGATTTCTCTGGCGATGGTTTGGTTGTGGGAAGAGATTATATGTTCCTTAATGGAGCCCTGTTGCTTATGCATCGTTAAACGCCTAGAAAGAGGTGTTGTTGTCTTGCCTATATACTGGGTTTTTTGGAGTTTACAGTCCCCAAGAGGGCATTTGCAGGCATAGACGACGTTAGTCTCTTTTAAAGCGTTCTGTTTTGTGTCTGGAGAGTTTCTCATGAGTAGGCTGGCCGTTTTTCTGGTTTTATAGTAAATCGTCAGTTGTATCCTCTGATTTTTGTCTGTAGGGATAACGTTTCTATTAACAATATCTTTCAGGACCCTTTCCTCCGTTTTATGAGCTGTGGAAAAGAAATTCCTGTAAAATAGTCTGATAGGGGGCATAGGTGTTGTGTTAGTTGTCTCTTCAGAGGTTGCATGGCGTTTCACTTTCCTTCTTATGATGTCTTCGACGAAACCATTGGAGAAGCCGTTGTTGACTAGGACCTGCCTTACCCTACAGAGTTCTTCGTCGACTTGCTTCCATTCTGAGCTGTGGCTGAGTGCACGGTCGACATATGCGTTAACAACACTCCTCTTGTACCTGTCTGGGCAGTCGCTGTTGGCATTTAGGCACATTCCTATGTTCGTTTCCTTAGTGTAGACTGCAGTGTGGAAACCTCCGCTCTTTTCCATGACTGTTACATCTAGAAAGGGCAGCTTCCCATCCTTTTCCATCTCGTAAGTGAAACGCAGCACGGAACTCCGCTCAAATGCCTCCTTCAACTCCTGCAGATGTCTGACATCAGGTACCTGTGTAAAAATGTCGTCAACATACCTGCAGTATATGGCCGGTTTCATGTTCATGTCGACTACGTCTTTTTGCTCGATGGTACCTATGTAGAAGTTTGCAAACAGAACACCTAGGGGAGAACCCATGGCGACCCCATCTACTTGCTTATACATGTGCCCATCCGGGCTCAAGAAGGGTGCCTCTTTAGTACAAGCTTGGAGTAGTTTCCTTAGGATATTTTCTGGTATGTCAAGAGGAGTACAGGCTGGATCACGATACACTCTGTCGGCTATCATCCCGATTGTCTCGTCCACTGGTACGTTAATGAACAGCGATTCTACGTCCAACGAGGCACTTATCCCTGTGGCCCGTGTGCCCCGCAGTAAGTCAACAAATTCCTTTGGAGACTTCAGGCTGAAGGCGCAAGGAACATAAGGAGTCAGCAGGCCGTTGAGTCGCTTCGCCAGTCTATACGTGGGTGTGGGTATCTGGCTAATGATTGGCCGAAGTGGGTTTCCAGGCTTGTGTGTCTTGACATTTCCTCACAGACCGACATCACCTCAGCACTGAAACAAGGATTATCAAGAAACTAACAACATTATATGGAGGACCTATGGCAATTCCACGACCAAGAGTTGGCTTCCTGAAACTTGCAGGAATTAACCACACTGAGGACCAAGTCACTCTCCTAAATCTGGGCATAAACTGTTACGTTATGTCCGGACCGAGTGAGATGGCCCGGAAAGTAGAGTTGGAAATTCTGTTGGACGACATATTCGACCTCGAGACACAAAAGAAGGTCACTACCAAAGATACCTTACAAGCAGAACTTATTGCAGAAGGAGGAAAGAATCGAGGCAATTACAGAAGCACCATACTGTCCCCCGAGCTCAAAGCGGCAGCTAAAAGCCTTCGTGAGAACAAGGAGATAGTTGTCAGGAGAGGTGACAAGTCGCCAATATATGTCATTCTTAAAAAAGACGAATATCTGGCGAAAATGAACCTCATACTCTCTGACCAAACTAAGTTCCAAAGGGTAACGAAGGACACTACAGCCGAATTGAAAGCAAAGGTCAACAAACTGATCGAAACTGTGAACGCCAAGAAATCCGGACTCCACCTGCCAAAGATCATTGGGGAATATAAACCTGGATATGCGTATGGAAATGTCAAGACACACAAGCCTGGAAACCCACTTCGGACTATCATTAGCCAGATACCCACACCCACGTACAGACTGGCGAAGTGACTCAACGGCCTGCTGACTCCTTATGTTCCTTGCGCCTTCAGCCTGAAGTCTCCAAAGGAATTTGTTGACTTACTGCGGGGCACACGGGCCACAGTGATAAGAGCCTCGTTGGACGTAGAATCGCTGTTCACTAACGTACCAGTGGACGAGACAATCGGGATGATAGCCGACAGAGTGTATCGTGATCCAGCCTGTACTCCTCTTGACATACCAGAAAATATCCTAAGGAAACTACTCCAAGCTTGTACTAAAGAGGCACCCTTCTTGAGCCCGGATGGGCACATGTATAAGCAAGTAGATGGGGTCGCCATGGGTTCTCCCCTAGGTGTCCTGTTTGCAAACTTCTACATGGGTACCATCGAGCAAAAAGTATTAGTCGACATGAACATGAAACCGGCCATATACTGCAGGTATGTTGACGACATTTTTACACAGGTACCTGATGTCAGACATCTGCAGGAGTTGAAGGAGGCATTTGAGTGGAGTTCAGTGCTGCGTTTCACTTACGAGATGGAAAAGGATGGGAAACTGCCCTTTCTAGATGTAACAGTCATGGAAAAGAGCGGAGGTTTCCACACTGCAGTCTACACTAAGGAAACGAACATAGGAATGTGCCTAAATGCCAACAGCGACTACCCAGACAGGTACAAGAGGATTGTTGTTAATGCTTATGTCGACAGTGCTCTCAGCCACAGCTCAGAATGGAAGCAAGTCGACGAAGAACTCTGTAGGGTAAGACAGGTCTTAGTCAACAACGGCTTCTCCAATGGTTTCGTCGAAGACATCATAAGAAGGAAAGTGAAACGCCATGCAACTTCTGAAGAGACAACTAACACAACACCTATACCCCCTATTAGACTATTTTACAGGAACTTCTTTTCCACAGCTCAAAACGGAGGAAAGGGTCCTGAAAGATATTGTTAATAGAAACGTTATCCCTACAGACAAAAATCAGAGGATACAACTGACGATTTACTATAAAACCAGAAAAACGCCCAGACTACTCATGAGAAACTCTCCAGACACAAAGCAGAATGCTTTAAAAGAGACCAACGTCGTCTATGCCTTCAAATGCCCTCTTGGGGACTGTAAGCTCCAAAAAAACCAGTATATAGGCAAGACAACAACACCTCTTTCTAGGTGTTTAACGATGCATAAGCAACAGGGCTCCATTAAGGAACATATAATCTCTTCCCACAACCAAACCATCGCCAGAGAAATCCTAGTAAACAACACAGAAATCATCGATAGATACAGCGATAGCAGGCGGCTTGACGTCTGCGAGGCACTACACATCAAAAGGTCAACACCAGCAATCAACAGCCAATTAATGCACAACTATATTCTACCCACCTCAAGACTCCGCTCCAATATAGAAGCATCAAGAAATATGGACCAATAGGCTTTCTACAATCGCTTCCATTCAATACCCATTGTTTCGTGTTCTGGCTTGTGTTTAGGAATTTAATACCCTATTAATACCACCTCACCCCATCCACCTCACTCAAATGTAGATATAAACAAATCGAAGATGTGTAAGTTCTATTCAGTTGTGTATGTGTAAACTAAAGTCTTTGAAAATGTAATAAGTTTTACGAAACGCGCTCGTGTCGCGTCAGACTAGAAATAAAAATGAATTTTGGAGAATTGATTTTTGAATTACCTCCAACAGTGAAAAGAAATGTACGAAAGATTGAGAAAATTCGTGTTAGAATT
The DNA here is from genome assembly GCF_040958095.1 of Procambarus clarkii. NCBI lineage: Eukaryota > Metazoa > Arthropoda > Malacostraca > Decapoda > Cambaridae > Procambarus > Procambarus clarkii. The sequence goes on along the minus strand of NC_091162.1, from coordinate 46,685,437 downwards.
ATTAATCTTACTTTTTCGGTCATATTTAATAATATATGTCTACAGGAAAGACTGCTACCAAAATATACTAATATATATATATATATATATATATATATATATATATATATATATATATATATATATACATATATATATATATATATATATATATATATATATATATATATATATATATATATATATATATATATATATTTATATATATATATATATTTATATATATATATATCTATATATATATATATATATATATATATATATATATATATATATATATATATATATATATATATATATATATATATATATATATATAACTGAAAACTCACACCCCAGAAGTGACTCGAACCCATACTCCCAGGTGCAACGCAACTGGTATGTACAAGACGCCTTAATCCACTTGACCATCTCGACCGGACAAAATGAGGTGATTGCCGAGGCTATTTGAACCACCCCACCGCCGGCACTCGGATAGTAATCTTGGGCATAGCATTTTACCAAATCACCTCATTCTTTGGGGCACACGTGAGGAACACAAATGCGAACAAGCCTGAATGGTCCCCAGGACAATATGCAACTGAAAACTAACACCCCAGAAGTGACTCGAACCCATACTCCCAGGTGCAACGCAACTGGTATGTACAAGACGCCTTAATCCACTTGACCATCACGACCGGACAAAATGAGGTGATAGCCGAGGCTATTTGAACCACCCCACCGCCGGCACTCGGATAGTAATCTTGGGCATAGCATTTTACCAAATCACCTCATTCTTTGGGGCACACGTGAGGAACACAAATGCGAGTCACTTCTGGGGTGTGAGTTTTCAGTTGCATATTGTCCTGGGGACCATTCAGGCTTGTTCGCATATATATATATATATATATATATATATATATATATATATATATATATATATATATATATATATATATATATATATATATATTTATATATATATATATATATATATATATATATATATATATATATATATATACACATATATATAGATTCTATATAGACATTTGAGAAGATTCAGCAGTATGCCACCAGGCTCGCCACCATTTTCAGTATTCGTCATATCAAAGTCTGTTGTGTGATTCACATGTCTGCTTGCTTCACCACCCTGTAATGAAATATTGTTTGTTACTAATTGTTTTCAATAATATATAAATTATTTTATTATATAATATTTAATTTATTAAGTAAAAACCCTTTCCATATTATAGAAAAAAACTAAAACAAGAATCTTTAAAAACAATATTATATCCTGCATTATTCCAGCCCATTGTTGGAGATAGTAGCCACCTCTTATTTTGGTTTTCTTTCATTATTAGTGCTCAGAAAATTAAATATATCTACATATTTCGTCAGTTACATTAATTTATCTTATTCATAGCATAAATCTTGAGGGTATCTTGAGATGATTTCGGGGCTTTTTAGTGTCCCGGCGGCCCGGTCCTCGACCAGGCCTCCACCCCCAGGAAGCAGCCCGTGACAGCTGACTAACACCCAGGTACCTATTTTACTGCTAGATAACAGGGGCATAGGGTGAAAGAAACTCTGCCCATTGTTTCTCGCCGGCGCCTGGGATCGAACCCAGGACCACAGGATCAAAAGTCCAGTGTGCTGTCCGCTCGGCCGACCGGCTCGCTAATGTTCTCAAAGATTACTAAAAAGAGATTGAATTAGACTACAGCAAATTGGCAAACTTTACCTTGTATCTGTTTCCACCGAGTTTGTTTGGGGCGTTCTTCAACATATCAGCAATACTTGTCTCAACATCTCTTTCAGTTGCATTAGTGTGGGTGTTGATACAGGCTTCTGGAAATTTATAAGAATGAATTGATATATATAATTATAATTCACTTTGTCGGGAGACAAGAAGCCACAGAGTAATAATACATTGTAGGCTTTTATTGAGGTGATCCCCTGTTCTCCAGTCTTCCTCCGTCCCCTCGTCCTTCCCTCCATTCCCCATTCCACAGTCCTCTCGTCCTTCCCACTTCCCCGTCCCCACATCCTCCCCACTATTCCCACTTCCCTGTCCCATCGTCCTCCTTACCATTTCCCCCTCCCCTGTCCCTTCTTCCTCCCCCACCATCTCCCATTCACCTGTCCCTTTGTCCTCCCCAGCATTCCCCTGTCCCCACCATCCCCAACTCCCCAGTCCCCTCGTCCTCCCCACCATTACCCTCTCCTCTGTCCCCTCGTCTTCCCCACCATCCCCCCCTCTCGTCCTCCCCACCATTACAAACTAACTCATCCGATGCATTCCATAATGGTCTGATGCTTCCATCAGAAAATTGGGAACATCAAATGATCTGATATTCCCATCACTGAAAAATAAGAACAGCTAAAAAAATGAAATGAAAAAAATAAAAAAATAAACTATACTCATGAAATGAACAGTATGGTAAACAACACAGCTCAATTTCAATGCAATGTCACACAAAATTATTAAATCGAAATGAAAATAAATTGAAATCTATGAAAATTCAAATTATCAATGCAATCAGAAATATTGAAATAATATCGCAACATAATATAGTGTGGGTTGCTCTTACGTGCAACAGACGGTGCTGTTTTTCAAAAAAGGCATGGTTTTACCTGTCACAAGTGTGGCATCTATACTTATACTCACGAAATGAACGGTATGGTAAACAACATAGCTCAATTGCAATGCAATGTCACAATAACATTTAATAACAATAACATTTAAATATACTTTAAGATATAATCTAGAAGAAAATAAGGACATTGAAACGGTTCATGAACTCGATTTCAATAAAGGACACTATGGGGAACTTTGAAAAACAGTTAATGAGTATAATTAGACAGACTTGTTGCTAAGCAGAGGAGTAAATAATGAGATATATGGCAAATTTTGCAAAATATACAATGAAGGCACACAAACATTCATACCCAAACAAAGCAAAATGCTAGGTAAGAACAAAGCCGTTGGCCCGTAAGGGAAAGGAGATACCCACAATACTGGAATACAAGTCATTAACAAGCACACAAGTACTACACCACACAACAACCGCACTACTACCAGAACTGGACGAATCACTACCAAAACAACACACCCAAAATGGAAATGGAAATAACCAATCACAGGTCAGAGAACTACTGAGATTCTGTGACAAATTCTCGCTCAGTCAGCAGATAACAAAACGGACTAGGAACGAGAACACGCTCGACCTCATATTCACGAACAATGATGAGCTAATCAGAGACATTACTGTCTCAGACACTACGTACTTGGACCACAAGCTCATTGAAGTGCAAACTAACATCAATAACGGTAGTAGGCCCAAGAGAAACAACAAGCGAGAAGGGCTATTCAATAAATTAAATTTAAATAATAAAAGGATAGACTGGGAGAAAATAAACAGGGAACTTACAAACATTCACTGGGAAAATGTTCTAGGTAATAAAAATCCTACACAAGGAAAAGCAAAAACCACTGGATTGTATTGGACCTATTCGTACTAGTGAAGGTTCATATACTGAGGATGACAAAGAAATTAGTGAAATCCTAAAAAAGCAGTATGAGGACATGTTTAGCACTCCGATACAAAGCATGAAAGTGGAGGATCCGGACAACTTCTTTATGGGTGATATCCAAACCCCTCTAAATATAACTGATATCAACACGAGTGTGACAGATTTTGATAGAGAAATTGACAATGTGCCCATGCATTCAGCCCTGGGTCCAGACTCATGGAATTCAATATTTATAAATAAATGCAAAGTGCCAGTAGCACAGGCACTCAGTATAGCGTGGAGGAAGAGCTTGGACACGGGGGAGATACCAGAGGCTCTTAAAGCAGCAGACATAGCTCCTCTACACAAGGGAGGTAGCAAAGCATTGGCAAAGAACTATAGACCAGTTGCACTAACATCCCACATAATAAAATTATTTGAGAGTGATCAGGAGTCAGGTTACTAGTTTTATAGAGACCAATGACCTCCACAATCCAGGCCAACATGGATTTAGAGCAGGAAGATAGAAATATCTCTTACAGCTATGTCTCATGTCCTCTACTTGTACAGTACAGCTACTTGACCATTACGACAAAATCACTGAGATATGAGATAATGATGATACTAACCTCATCTATTCAGACTCCAACCCACTCATATTAAATAATGATGTAAACAATAAATTAAAAAAAAAATCCACTTATTAATGTCAACCAACAAACTCACACTAAACATAGAAAGGACCTACAACATCTTACTTGGGAGCAAATCAACAAATGCAATTCATCTACAGTTAGACAATGTTAACATCAGAAATAAAAAAGACAGTAAGTTCCTTGGTCTATACTTAGATCTACCTGAAACGCTATGAGTGCTAGTTGCTTTACAAGAATGTATAACTTCAAGTCACTGTACTCTCCCCCAATGTACCTTCTTGTATATAAAGAAAAAATAAATAAATAAACAAACACATAATAAATCAATACTTACCAAATTTTGTCTATTATGTAGCAAAGAAGCAGGTCTACGGAAGGCTTTTCTGTTGAGTTCGAAGCCCAGATTACTCGTGGTCTCTGAAATAAGGTAAGATTATAAGTATAAAATTTATAAAACCAAATAATAAATCCGGTATTGCTCAATTTCAGATGCAGACGTACTGAATGATATATCAGACTGTCAGCATGGTATTCGATCTGGAAGGTCCAGTGTAACGAATTTACTCAGTTTCTATGATCGAGCCACAGAGAGCTATAAAGAATTCTGATCAAGAAAGAGATCTAGGGGTGGTTTTAGATTGAAAATATAACCTGAGGATCATATTAAGAACATTGTGCGAGGGGCCTATGCTACACTTTCAAACTTTAGAATTGCTTTTAAATACATAGGTCAAAAAGTTTTAAAAGTTCCAGAAGAGCAGCCCAGTGTGTTCCCAAAGAAAGCTCTCCCAGAAAAATGGATTAATAATAAAGTGACTTTGCAAAGGAAGAATTTGAGTTAAAACTAATGTAGAAATATGACCAAACCTAACCTACCCTGATAATTTTGGCAAACCCAATAGCTGATAGTACATGATAGATTTTAGAGCGGGAAGATCATGACTCTCACAGTTACTTGACCTCTATGACAAACCATGAAAATTACCTCTGCTGAAGAAATTGAAAAACTGCAAGCAGATGTTAATAAAGCTTTTAACTGGGCAGAAGAAAATAACATGATGTATGTTTAACAGTGATAATTTCCAAATACTAAGGTGCAGTCAAAATAAAGAAATCAAACATTATACAGGCAACCTAGTTTAGATCCAAACTAAACCTCTTATCAAGTATCTATGACAATCATCAGTTTAATGATCAAAATTGCAGATTTTATACTATAAACATCAGATGTCCAAAGTTGTTCAACATCCTCCCAGCGAGTATAAGAAATATTGCCGGAACAACCATGGACATCTTCAAGAGAAAACTAGATTGTTTTCTAAATTAAATGCTGGACCAACTGGGCTCACAGACCAACCGGGCCAACTTAAATTTATCTGTTGATTAACCCTTGTGTTGCTCAGGGCTAATTAGCATTTGTCACCCACAGGTGCATACCAAAAAAGAAAAACATTTATTTTTTCTTCTTAATCTGTTAATTTGTGTTCTCTGTTCATGGGAAAAATAATAAAAAAAATCGTGAGTCTAGTGAGTCCAGACAGTAAATCGTGGTCACACAGTCAGCAGACAATGCTACCTCCCTCCCCACCAAGATTACTCCTCCCACTATAGCGCTAATTATCACAACAATCCTGCAATTATCAGAATCCTGGTAATTTTTACAGTCAGGGGTCTTCTGTAATAATATCAAAGCTAAATAATAGCATGAACATGTATATTATGGCACTTTTTGGCGATGCTGTGGTCACAAGCTGAACAGCAGTGCTGTGAGCTCATGCTGCATGCGTCAGGCTTGGTGGCTCACTCAATACTGAGGTCCTCACACCCGGGAATTTGGCCCACGATTTAAAAAAAAAAATGGCGTCTGTTTACAAGAGCCCTGATGAAGGTGAGGTGAACCCCGTGTATCCGCAGGCCGTTTAAATCTTGCGTAGTGCTCCAATACATCATATAATGGGATACACAATTTATAGCAAGTCACTCAACCCATAATATGATGTGTTGCGCAACTTAAGGGTTAAGGACCTGCCCAAAGCCCTATGGGTGTTAATTGCTTTACAAGAATTTAAAAATATTAATGCTATGTACTCTCATAAACCTAATGTTCCATCTTATGTGTATATATATATATATATATATATATATATATATATATATATATATATATATATATATATATATATATATATATATATATATATATATATATATATATATATATATATATATATATATATATAAGTTTGTGAGGGTACCACCTCTGGTGCCAATGTGGGGACCCATAGCCTCGGAGAAGAAAATAAAAAGTATTCAGAGGAGACCTTGTGGTTTCTCACTGAGCACTAATATTATCATCTCCTACCACCCCCATTCTTTTGTATGTACACATATATATTTGCTTTATTTGAACTTTGTTACAAAAAAGGAGTTACATATGGGTTACAAAGATGGTTATCATAGGTTGTCGAGTTCCTCCAGCTCCTCAGATGGCGGGCAGGAACCCTGGATGCAGTGTGCATTTCCCCTCTGTATCGCCGCACTGAGGCGCTGGAAAAGAAAGCTTGCATCTCTTGGGTCCCTTGTTGTTTCAATGAGCCTAGAACCCAGTTCCTTCAAAAAACTGGTAGCACTTTTACCCCAGGCGACGAGTGTCTCAGAAGCAATGGGGACAAAATTGTAGTGGTGATCCAGTTCACTATACTTACGGAATTTGGCTGCTTCCCTGTGGGTGGCAGCGCCACCTGGTTGTGCAACACTGAGGTTAATGTAGGTGTTAGCCAGGGTTGATACGCACGTGTAGTCCCATACCAACTGCTTGCCATTCTTCCAGGGGTTCACTGTGCTACCATCCGGGCGACCAATAAGAGCATCAGAGTTACGGGGCGTTAGGTAACGGGGCTCTCTTTCAGCTGGGCATCCAGCTGTGGTGAGGCTCCTCTTGATGATGTCGTTAACTTCATTGTGCCTCGAGTGCCATCCCCCTGTGCTTTGGCAGAGAAGGCCATGGTGGCCGTACCTGTCAGCCACCACCTCGCTGCAAATACACCAATATCTGGTGTGGATTGGGGCAGCAAGGCAGAGGGCCACAGCAATTCGGAGGGCGTGTGGTGTGAGACGCGTGCCAGTTGCCGACATTGGGGTTGCTAACAGGAAATCCCCTGCATGTGGTGCTGCTACTGCTGTGAGGCGAGCAATGTCGTGTTGTGTTGTTGCAGCACCCAGGCACTCTGCAGCAACTTGGTCTACAATGGGGCCATCCCAGCTGGATTGCTTGTGGGCTTTTGGGGATGGTGGTTGAGGTGATTGGCCTGCACGAGAGGCCCACTCTGTGGCACAGCGTGTAAAATTGGGATCATGTACACCTGCCAGCTGATGTAAGTGGGCAGGTAGAATTTCCTTCACAAGGTCGTCGGATGCTGATAAGGAGGACAGGAAGGCTGGAACAGTGATTTGCGTAGCTGTTCGAACTCCGAGGCCCCCCAGTCTTACGGGAAGAGAGGCTTGTTTCCACTGTAGGTCATCGAGAGAGAGGTTAAGGGCTTTTTCTAGCATTGATTTCAGTAACCGGTCATACTCACTTAGTTTTTGGCTACTATAAGATGGTGAACACCTCAGAAAGTAGGTTAACCTGGGGAGGGACAGACATCTGGTGATGAGGTAGAGTGCATCATGAGCATCAATATCCTCAATCCTCCCATCCATCCTCTTAAGGTCGGCGATTTTCTTATCAAGGACCTCATCGATGGCTTTCAACCCCAGGGGAGCTCCTAGGAGTGTGCTGTCTTCAGGTTTAGTTTTATGGATATTTGGCAGAAGACCCTCTATTCTCTCTACGATGCCCTGGTTGGAACATATTATTTCACATTTAGAAGGGTTCAGGGTGAGGCCTAAAACTGCACCTTGCTCCTGCACACGAACATGACAAACAACAAGCATCCCTGACTATGGAATGTCGTCAACGAGAATTCGCGTTGGAAACTTCACACCTCGCTCAACGCCAGCAAGCTACCGCCAATCTTCCCGTCAGTTTAAATATATCACATGCAAGTAAGTTAATGCCACCATTCGTAGAAACAGAAGTTGATGTGTTTTTCACCACCTTTGAAACCCTTGCTAATCAACTTAGTTGGCCTTCCGACCAATGGGCAACCCTTCTCAGAGTACATCTTACAGGTAGAGCTGCAGCTACACTCAGTACTTTGGCGTCTGAGAATGACTACCAGACTCTGAAACAAGCAGTGTTGGACGCCTACCTTCTCTCCACCGAAAGTTATCGAAGGAAATTCCGTGACCACCTGAAGGCAAGTACCACTACCTTTCTCGAGTTTGCTAATACCAAAAGGAGATATTTTATGAAATGGCTGGAAGCAGCACATGTCTCTACCTTTGCAGAACTCGTCAACCTCATGCTAGTTGAAGAATTCTTGAGGCGTGTGCCGCCTCCTGTCCGTCTATATTTAGCAGATAAAGAAGAAACCGACTACCTAAAGTGTGCTAGTCGGCTGACACTTACAGCCTCATCTACCGGCTGACACCAGAACCATCTTCCAGTAAGAAGTCGTGGTACAGTTACGAGAAAGTGAGTACCGATCAAGCTGGCTCGCAATTGTACTGCAAGTATTGTAGACTCTATGGACATACCATAGATAAATGTGGTAAGTCTCAATACAAAGGAAACACCGAAACGCCAAAACCCAAACAGACTCCTCCTAACTCCGGTAAGCCTGTGATGAATGTTGGTGTTCATGTTAATGATCTTTCTCTTTTCAGTAAACACCTGTATACTGGAACTGTCTCTGCCAACGGTTCAAATCCGGAGGGACGTTTCAAACTGAAGATCTTGAGGGACACTGCGGCTCTTCAATCGATTATTTTGAAGTCGGCTGTGCCCAACATCGCCTACACCGGAGAAACTGTCTTCATCACTGACCTCACTGCTACCACTCCTTATCCTCTCGCCAGAGTCCACCTGGATTGTCCCTTCGTGAGCGGAGAAGTCCAAGTCGCCATCAGGGAAAAGCCTTTTCCCATGCCTGGAGTGCAACTTCTCCTGGGCAATGACTTGGCAGAAGACCTGCAACCGACCAACCTGATCGTCATGGACAAACCCCAGGTTTATACCTCTGTGATGGATAATCCCATTTTTTAGTATGTTCCAGCAAAGGTTCAAGAGAGTGATGAAGTTTCTCCTCCGGTTTTAGTGACCACCCGTGCACAAGCCGCACGACCACAGCCAGCTGACTACTGCTACCGCTGTCCCTCAAGACCCTCAGAAACTACCCCCGAATCTGACCAAGTTGGAGTTCTGTAAGTTACAGAGGGAAGATCTTACCTTGACACCATTGTTTTTCCAGGCTGAGACTCAACCTGACAGTATTCCTGGGTTCTTCCTAGAGAACGAGTTGCTCTACCGCATATATAGACCCAGTAAACTGAAGGAGGAGGACGATTGGGCCAACGTCGAACAACTAGTGATTCCTGCCAGCCTGCGGCCCACTATTCTACACCTGGCCCACGGAGCACTCTCCCACTACGGATTTAACAAGACCTACCATGGAATCCGTCAAGACTACTACTGGCCAGGTATGGTAAATAGCGTCAAACAGTACGTCAAACAGTGTCACACATGTCAGATGGCAGGTAAACCGAACATCTCTATTCCCAGAGCACCACTGACTCCCATACAGGTGCCTGCGGAACCTTTCCACAGACTTATTATAGACTGTGTTGGTCCTTTACCTCAGACCATTTCAGGTAACGCCTATATCTTAGCCATCCTGTGTCCTACCACCAGATTCCCCATAGCAGTTCCAGTAAAGAACATTACGGCTGCTACGGTTGTGAAACACTTATTGAAGATCTTCACCCAGTATGGATTTCCAAGGGAGGTTCAGAGCGGCTGTGGCACCAACTTCACCAGTGATCTCTTCAAGAGGACACTGGAAGAGTTCAACATCAAACAGGTATTGTCCAGCCCCTATCATCCTGTTTCACAGGGTTCTCTTGAGCATAGTCATCAGACTATTAAAGCACTCCTGAAGAAGTTTTGTAATGAAACCTCTAAGGATTGGGATAAGCAAATTGACCTTATAATGTGTATCTATAGAAGTCTTCCCAATGAGTCCCTAGGAGTATCTCCTTATGAGATGCTCTACGGACGTAAGTGCCGTACTCCTCTCAAGGCTTTCAAAGACTCTCTACGTGATGCCACCTTCAGTGAGCATCAGAATGTGCCCCAGTTTCTTCAAAACCTACAACACATTCTAGAGAGGGTCCGCAGTTTTGCCCAAGATAACCTATTGAAAGCACAGGAGAGGATGAAGACTCATTACGACCAGACCAGCAAAGTAAGGACATTTAAACTGGGAGACTTCGTACTTGCTTATTTCCCTATCCCAGGTTCTCCTTTACAAAACAGGTTTTCAGGACCCTACCGCATCAAGGAGTGCAGAAACAACCATAACTACATTCTAGAGACTCCAGATAGGCGGCGGAAGACCCAGTTGTGCCACGTCTACCTCCTGAAGCTATATAACGGTACTCCTCCCACTGTCATGATTAATTACTCGTCATTTAAAGAGCCAAACATCCACAGTGGTTGTATATAGTATAGTTGAATATAATACACAACTATATTCTACCCACCTCAAGACTCCGCTCCAATATAGAAGCATCAAGAAATATGGACCAATAGGCTTTCTACAAACACTTCTATTCAATATCCATTGTTTCGTGTTCTGTCTTGTGTTGATGAAATTAATACCCTATTAATACCACTTCTTGTTCTGTCTTGTGTTGATGAAATTAATACCCTATTAATGCCACATCTTGTTCTGTCTTGTGTTAATGCCACATCACCCCTTCCACCTCACTCAAATGTAGATATAAAATCGGAGATGCGTAAGTTCTATTCAGTTGTGTATTTGTGAACTAAAGTCTCTGAAAATGTAATAAGTTTTACGAAACGCGCTCGTGTCGCGTCAGACTAGAAATAAAAATGAATTTTGGAGAATTGATTTTTGATTTACTTCCAACAGTGAAAAGAAATGTACGAAAGATTGAGAAAATTCGTGTTAGAATTATTAATCTTACTTTTTCGGTCATATTTAATAATATATATATATATATATATATATATATATATATATATAAGCCTATACTTGCATAAACCACAAGTGAAGATTAATAATCTTTGGACAACACCCACCAGTTGGGTTCGAGTCCCACTGGTGGGTGTTGTCCAAAGATTATATATATATATATATATATATATATATATATATATATATATATATATACATATATATATATATATATATATATATATATATATATATATATATTTATATATATATATATATATATATATATATATATATATATATATATATATATATATATATATATATATATATATATATATATATACACACACACATACATACATACATACATACATACATACATACATACATACATACATACAGAGAGAGAGAGAGAGATGGACACAGAGAACTGGAGAGACACATCCAGACAGACAGACACACGCACAGAATTATTATTAGGAGAACATAGACCCCACACAACCTATAAAATATGTGAGAAATCTTTAAGGAATTCTGATAAAGAAAGAGATCTAGGGGTAGTTCTAAATAGAAAACTATCACCTGAGGACCACATAAAGAACATTGTGTGAGGAGCCTATGCCACGCATTCCAACTACAGAGTTGCTTTTAAATACATGGATGGCGAAATACTAAAGAAATTGTTCACCACTTTTGTTAGCTAGAATATGCAGCAGTTGTGGGGTGCCCATATTGGGGTGCCATCACATTTAAACCACCACCAAGCCCACAAATACGTCAACATGAACCAGCATTACACCGTCTAACATACTCTGTCAGATGTAACAACTAAATTTGTGAATTCAAGAACTATTCTATTGTATAACACAGTGTTAGTACGAGAAAAACATTACTTACATTCGAAGCCGTGTTTTAAAATGGGGATCTTGTTGTACTGACGCTCCACACTGTGTGTTCGTTTGCGTATGATAACCGTGTGACAATTTACTACAACAATTATTTAATTATTCTTATTCTTTATTTTACTATTTTTAGGGTACATGAAATTTCAAAATTATTTATACAAAATAATATAAATGCATTGTCATACCCTTATATATTATGGAAAATACGATGCCATGAACGAAGTCAAAGTCAAGTCGAAGTCAAAGTCATTCGTCGAACGTATTAGTAATCTTTTTCTCACAAACGATAGGGGATAATAAAACCACATAGAATATACGTGTACAGTAAAGTCAATTTTATTCAGGAAAGTACATACATAGTTGATTTACAAACATAATGTTGGATTTATAGATAGAGCTAGTGCATACAATACCTAAAGCCACTATAGTAGGCATAGCATTTCAGGCAACCGGGCAGTATATATGGACCCCTTACTCAAATCTCTGAATATGTTAGATATTAAGTACCTGCACATCCTCTCATGTGTATTTTATATATATATAAAACGCTGAACTGTAATGTCAATCCTGACCTTAAAAGCTTCCTAGAAGGTTGTAACAGATCCCATGAGCACCACACCAGAAATAAATACCTATTTGATATTCCAAGAGTACGACTTAGTCAAACTAGAAATGCTTTACAAATCAAGGGACCTTGAATGTGGAATGACCTTCCCAATTATGTTAAAGACTGTACCTCTCCCAACCAGTTTAAGATAAAAACTAAGTACTACCTAATTAACTCAATGTAACCTACCTAACCCCCAAAATGTCAATCCATATCTTCTATTTTAAACAATGCTGTTTTGTTGACCAAATTGTATTTTTACTCTTTTTCTGCCATGTTTCCCCCCCCCTTTTTTCCCTTTTTTCTTATTTTTTCTCAACACAATTTATACTTTAATTATAAGGATCAGGACATCACCTGATAAAACATGATTTGACCACTATCAAACACACACATTTCGTGTGTGTTTGACGCTCACTGATATGTTCCAGCGTTGTTTTATATTTGGTGCTATTCTATCTTACACTTTGTTGCTCTTTTTTACCTACGGGCTCATAGAACATTCTATTGAGAAAACATTGGCACAAAAATGAATGACGTACATAGAATAATAATGTCAGGACAGTGAAATAATTAGAAACTTTCAAAGCGCTGTATCGCACATATGTCGTCGCATCACCAATACTGGGTAACAGTTCCGTCAATTCACACACTCTTGCGGGTGGGCCGCGACCATTATTCTACGTTTATATTCATATCACCGTGTTAGGAATTTCATTGCGAGTCCATTGATACCAAAATTGACGCTGTAGGACAAGTGTGGAAGTGATAACAATCCCAAGAGTAAAAACATTTTGTTGCTGTTGGGCGCTCATGGCGAGTCATCTACGTAGTTATTTATTTGGTGCTGGTAACCATATACCTTTCGTGACCTTTTTTACTGATGATCTTCTAGAGAATTTTATTGCGAGTACGTTGGTACCAAAATGAAATACGTAGCTCGAGAACTAAGGTCAGGAGAGTAAAAAGAGTATACACATTTTTGTTTTGACGCTTAAGGTTCCTAATGTATTACAAATAGTTTTTACATGTTTAAATATAAAATTTATGGTGTTTTTTGTCAAATTCATTAATAAATTGTGAATGATATATATTGGCTGAGTGAAACCTTCAAAATCCATTTAGTTATAATATGATCAGAAAAAAGTAGTTTTCCAAATTTTCTAAAAATCGCTCTTTTTAACAATTTGACTCCTTATGCATTCCACTAAACACTAATATCATGTTTAAATATATAATTTATGAATTATTCCCTAAAATAATTTATATAAATTATAAAAGTTGCTGGAAAGTGGTGTGAAAGAATCTGAAAACGTTTTGTTGTCTTATATTGGCGTGTTCTTATTAACTATGTCTCAAGTGCACAGTTTATCAAACAAGAAGATTAACATTCGTGAACCCTTAAAATCTTATATGTTATCTTGCTGGTGCAAAATGGGTGAATCTTTAAGAACAGCTAGTATCTATATGACAAATGGTGTTTTCCCTAACTCAAACAATGTAGGGTTTATTATTCTACACATATTTCTAATGACTCTTAGATGTTTACATTCTCTGAAGTATAATTGTGAAGGCTGTGTCCATCACTCTCACCACAGATTCTTAAACTCCTCTCTGTAGGTTCAACTATAATTAATTTTCATTCTGAATCTCCATGGACATTTGTATCCAAAATGAAACCAATGTGGTTTCAAATAAGACAAATACATGAGTTTATGATAAATTCGTTTTCTGTGATATAACATTGATATGCTCTTTTTTTTTTAAACCGCATACTAAACTAAATCACGATCGATAGTATATATTGCTTTTTAAGAATTAAGCTCCACCACTGACCGCCAATTAAGTGCTCACATCAACAGAGTTGATGTATAAATGGTCAACGCTCAACAGAGTTAGTATAAATGGGGTTAAGTCAGAGTTGGAAAATGTTGTAGGTTGAGTAGCTTTGGCTGCAGCTTTACTCTTATCTAGCCAAACACAATATACTTAGGCCTTGCCAATATGGCTTCAGACCCAAAAAAAGCACTAACGATGCACTTATTAGTATGCTTAACTCGATTCATACAGCTCTTGATAAAAATGAGTTACCTGTTGGGTTATTTGTGGACCTATGTAAAGCTTTTGACACTGTCAACCACCAAAACCTTCTTCTTAAACTACATCATTATGGAGTCAGAGGACACTCCCTGCAATACCTCAAATCCTACCTTACTGACAGGCTCCAGTATGTTTCTTTGAATAATTCAATTTCTCCCACCCTACCCATCAACATTGGTGTTCCTCAGGGCAGCATACTTGGCCCTCTCCTCTTTCTCATATACATTAATGACCTTCCAAATGCCTCCCAACACCTCAAACCAATTCTATTTGCTGACGACACAACCTTCATTTACTCCAGTCCTGACCCCCTTGCTCTAAATGCCACAGTAAATGTAAATACTGAGCTAAATAAAGTCCATCTTTGGCTAACTGCCAACAAACTCACCCTTAACATTGACAAAACTTTCTATATTCTGTTTGGCAATAAATCCTCTAATCAAATAAATCTCAAAATAAACAATACCCAAATTTGTAACAATTTAGAGGGCAAATTCCTTGGCATTCTCATTGACCACAAACTGAATTTCCAGGGCCAAATTCTAAATATATCAAAAAAAGTTTCAAAAACTGTTGGCATTCTTTCTAAGATCAGATATTATGTACCCCGCCCTGCCCTGGTGACTCTCAATTACTCCCTCGTCTATCCATATCTCAACTATGGTATTTGTGCTTGGTGTTCTACTACCCAAAATCATTTACGTCCTCTAATTACTCAACACAAAGCTGCTATTAGGACAATATCCAACTCTGGCCCCAGACATCACTCGGTACCCCTACTCAAATCTCTGAATATGTTAGACATTAAGTCACTGCACATTCTCTCATGTGTATTATACATATATAAAACGCTAAACTGTAATGCCAATCCTGACCTCAAAAGCTTCATAGAAAGTTGTAACAGAACCCATGAGCACCACACCAGAAATACAGTATTGATATTCCTAGAGTACGACTTAATCAAACTAGAAATGCTCTACAAATCAAGGGACCCAGGTTGTGGAATGACCTTCCCAACCATGTTAAAGACTGTACCTCTCTCAACCAGTTTAAGATTAAAAGGAAGCTATACCTAATAAATTCCCTGTAACCTACCTTACCCCTCTAATGTCATCCAATGTCTGTTTTTTTTTTTAAAGAGCGCTGTTTGTCGACAGAATTGTATTTGTGCTGCTTTTTCAGCTATGTTTTCTTTCCATGTTTTCATTTTACTCTTTATGCTCAATTAGTATTAAGCTTTAGTCATTTAAGTTTATCATGCCCGAAATGCTTTGCGTAATAGTGGCTTTAGGCATTGTATGTACTAGCCCTAACTATAAATCCACCACTCTTTGTAAAATCTCTTTTATGTATGTACCTTACCTATATAAACATTTTGATTTTGATTTGATTTTGATTTTGAGTACCTCAAGGCTCTGTCCTGGGACCTCTGTTGTTTATAATACTGTATACATAAATGATTTAGATTCAGGTGTGAGTAACAACATTTGCAAATTTGCCGATGATACAAAAATCGGTATGGAAATAACACAGAAGACTCACTATCTCTTCAAGTTGATCTAAATACAGTTTTGAAATGGGCAAAAGGTTGATAGATGCAGTTCAATGCTGATAAATGTAAAGTTTTGAGGTTAAGTAATGATATGATAGAGTTACAAGATACGAGATAGATGGTGTTGTGATTGCGAAGTCGGGTATTTCGAAAGGGAACTTGGAGTTATGATTAGTAAGAATTTAAAACCAAAAGATCAATGCATGAATGTTCATAATAAGGCAAATAGGACACTGGGATTTATTAATCGAGGGGTTAATAACAAGACACCTGGTTTTGTTCTTCAGCTATATCTTGCTCTTTAAAGCTATTCATTCCTGTGCTGTCTCTTGGGTGGCTTAATTCTTATCAATCAATCAATTTGTTGTTCTGGTTAGGCCCCATTTTGATTATGCAGTTCAGTTTTGGTCGCCGTACTATAGAATTGATATAAATTTACTTGAACGTATCCAGCATAGAATGACAGTTAATTCCCCACTTGCATTCACTGAAAAGGCGAAGAGTTAGGTGTGACATGATAGAGGTTTACAAGTTGATGAATGGACATAACAAATGGGATATTAAAAGTATCAGCACCAGACGAAATAATGGGTATAAATTGCATAAGTTTAGATTTAGGAAAGACCTGGGAAAATACTGGTTCGGTAACAGGGTTGTTGATTTGTGGAACAAATTACCGCCAAACGTGGTGGAGTCCATTGATTGTTTCAAACGTGGGTTCGACATGTATATGAGTGGGCTTGGGTGGTTATAAGAGTGGAAAAATGTTGTAAGCAGAGTGCCTCAAGCCTCTGGACAGGGACCTCTGTTGTTTATAATAAATATCAATATTTTAGATTAAGGTTTGAGTAGCCGCATTTGCAAATTTGCCGATGATACAAAAATCGAATATAAAAAAATATCCAAATATCAAAAATCGAAAATCCAATATATGATCTGTCTCGGTCTTTAATGGACCTATCCTTTCCCTAACCTTTGTTCGATATAACTGAAAAAAACCTTAAGGACTTGCCTTTGCTTAACCTGCTATACGAACTTCAGAGATTTTTTTTTTCAACTTCATAGTGGTGGAGGAATTATTTTTCGAACTTCATAGTAGTGGAGGTGAGCTGCCTCGATTGTTTCAAGCGCGGGTTAGACATGTATATTAGTAGGATTGGGTGGTATAGATAGGAGCTGCCTGGTATGGGCCAATAGGCCTTCTGCAGTTACCTTTGTTCTTATGTTTTTGCCCTGTAACCTAAATGGTTACAGAGGCACATATATGGGCTTAGGGACTGAACCCTACACTACATTTAGCTAAGCTGGTTACAATCTTGATGATATAGTTACAAAATTCAGTATAAGTCGTCACATTATCAATGGGTTCGAGATCAACCACAATTCCAGTTTCTAGGCAGGCGATGAGTACTCACAATAACCTTAAGCGTCAAAACAAAAATGTGTATACTCTTTTTACTCTCCTGACCTTAGTTCTCGGGCTACGTATTTCATTTTGGTACCAACGTGTTCGCAATAAAATTCTCTAGAAGAACATCAGTAAAAAAAAGTCACAAAATGTATATGGATACCAGCACCAAATAAATAACTACGTAGATGACTCGCCGTGAGTGCCCAACAGCAGCAAAATGTTTTTACTCTGGGGATTGTTATCACTTCCACACTTGTCCTACAGCGTCAATTTTGGTATCAATGGACTCGCAATGAAATTCCCAACACGGTGATATGAATATAAACGTAGAATAATGGTCGCTGCCCACCCGCAAGAGTGTGGGAAGTGGCGGAACTGTTACCCAGTATTGATGACATGACGACACATGTGTGATACAGCGCTTTGAAAGTTTATAATTATTTCACTGTCCTGACATTATTATTCTATGTACGTCATTCATTTTTGTGAAAATGTGTTCGCAATAGAATGTTCTATGAGCCCGTAGGTAAAAAAGAGCAGCAAAGCGTAAGATAGAATAGCACCATATATAAAACAACGACATATCAGTGAGCGTCAAACACACACGAAATGTGTGTGTTTGATGGTGGTCAAACAATGTTTGATGTGTTTGATCAGGTGATGTCCTGATCCGCATAATTAAAGTATAAATTGGGTTGAGAAAAACTAAGAAAAAGGGAAAAAACTGGGGGGGGGGGGTTGAAAACAATGGGCAGGGTTTCTTTCACCCTATGTCCCTGTTACCTAGCAGTAAAATAGGTACCTGGGTGTGAGTCAGTTGTTACAGGATGCTTCCTGGGGGTGGAGGCCTGGTCGAGGACCAGGCCGCAGGGACACTAAAAAAAAAATAATTATGAATTATTATTCAATAACTGTTAGAGTGACATAGGGCAGCATCTTGGGACCTCTCCTATTTCATATATACATCAATGATCTGCCTATTGTCTCTAACATTTGTTTCAAACTGCAGGTACTGCAGGCAACTACTACAACACTACTGAACCGGATCATTCACGTAGTAACGAAGGAAAAAATCTACAGAAAGGTAATGTGAAAAAAAACATGCAGCATTTTTTTTTTATTTCTATGGTACTATACTTTGCTCAGTTGTTAATTTTATATGAAGTTCTCACAAATTCATTAATAATAGGTGTTTTTACATTGAACTTTATTACCATCCTTATCTCTAATTTTAAAAAATGTGATATGAACCGCCAAATTCTATTATTTGTGGCTACGCCTGTGGTGTCCCATCCCAGCACTGTCATATAATGCTTTGAAACTACTGATGGTTTTGGCCTCCACCACCCTCTCACCTAACTTGTTCCAACCGTGTCTACCACGCTGCTTGCGAAAGTTAATTTTCTAATATTTCTGTGGCATCTTTGTTTGGTTACCTTTTACAATATCTTCTTTTTATTCTACCATCTAGTTTTGGCATTTTATGCCTCTAACCTGGGAGCCACTTAGTGGCATGACTATACCTTTTCCAGTTTGTTGATGTGATTTTTTAGATATGGGCACCATACAACCGCTGCATATTCCAGCTGTGGTCTAACAAAAGTTTTAAACAATTTCTTTAGTATTTGACCTATGTATTTAAAAGCAATTCATAAATGTAAGCAAGTGTAGCATTTGTCTCCAGGTGTTTTTCACATTTAGCTTTAATTATTTTTTCCAATATTTTCACTTACACCTGTAATACTGGATACTCCTTCGAGGTTCCCTGTAGTGTCCTTTATTGAAGTAGAGTTTAACAACCATTTCAATGTCCCTATTTTCTTTTAGATTATATCTTATCATATAATTAAAGTCCAACAGGACATGATTACTCTTTCCAAAGGGAGGATGGTATTGAATATCAAATATCTCTTCTCCTTTTTTTGTGAATATTTGATCTAGTACTGATGGAATAATTTATATAATAATCACAAGAAATTATTTAGATAAGAATTTGAATTTATGCATGTCTTTGTTTTGGCATGCCTCTATTTCCACATGTTACATTTCATGTTACATTTCATTTCATTTGTTACATTTCGTTACAGTTTTATGTATTTAAAACTATTTGGTAAATATTTTCTATACAATGCTAATACACTTCCACCCCTGACAGATGAATGATGAAGAAGATGATGGAACCCTTGCACCCTTTGCTTTGTGGTGCAAGCCTTACCTTGTTGAGCGCAAGAAGAAAAGTGTCTTCACAACCTTGAATACTGTATTTTAAATGTAAAATGAAGTAAGTAAATTTTATAATTTTTGTATTATATATGTATGTGTATATACTGTATATGGATATATGTGTATATATTTGCATATCAAGTATTGCTGATATGTTGAAGCATGTACTGAACAAGATTGGTGGAAACAGATATAAGGTTAAGATTGCTGTAGTCTAGTCTAATTCAATCATTTTTAGTAATCTTTGAGAACATTTATGGTTGAAGTTGCCGGTGTCAGTGGACCACTTTGTGCTTTAGGCCTGGTGGAGCTTGGTCCACCAGGCTGTTGTTTGTAGTGGCCCGCATATCTACATACAGTCTGCATATGATATACAGTCAGTTGATCAATTGAACTACAGTAGTTAGTTTTTATCATCCGAATGCACCAATATGTCTTCATTCTTCCCAGATGAAGGAACTAGGTAATGTTCATCATCTGAATGCACCATCTGAAGCTTTTCCACACTCATGATACACGGGAGGTTTATCAGCTGTATGCACCTTCCTGTGAGTTTTTATAAGTCGCAAACAACTGAATCCCTTGCCACACTCAGGACATTCATGAGGTTTATCATCCGTATGCACAATCATGTGACTTATTGTATTGGAACGTTTTCTGAATCTTTGGCCAGCATTCAGCACAATTGAAATGTTTAGCACCCGTTTATAGCGTCCTATGGGCATTTATTTATTTTTTACTTTATATATATATATATATATGTATATATATATTAGTATATTTTGGTAGCAGTCTTTCCTGTAGACATATATTATTAAATATGACCGAAAAAGTAAGATTAATAATTCTAACACGAATTTTCTCAATCTTTCGTACATTACGCTTCACTGTTGGAGGTAAATCAAAAATCACTTCTCCAAAATTCATTTTTATTTCTAGTCTGACGTGACACGGGCGTGTTTCGTAAAACTTATTACATTTTCAAAGACTTCACAAATACACAACTGATTAGAACTTGCGTTTCCCTGATTTTATATCTACATTTGAGTGAGGTGGGAAGGGTGATGTGGCATTACATTTGAGTGAGGTGGGAAGGGTGATGTGGCATTAACACAAGACAGAACACTAGGGGATATTAATAGGGTATTAAAAGTATCAACACAAGACAGAACAGAAACAATGGGTATTGAATAGAAGTGTTTGTAGAAAGCCTATTGGTCCATATTTCTTGATGCTTCTATATTGGAGCGGAGTCTTGAGGTGGGTAGAATATAGTTGTGCAATAGTTGGCTGTTGATTGCTGGTGTTGACTTCTTGATGTGTAGTGCCTCGCAAACGTCAAGCCGCCTGCTATCGCTGTATCTATCGATGATTTCTGTGTTGTTTACTAGGATTTCTCTGGCGATGGTTTGGTTATGGGAAGAGATTATATGTTCCTTAATGGAGCCCTGTTGTTTATGCATCGTTAAACGCCTAGAAAGAGATGTTGTTGTCTTGCCTATATACTGGGTTTTTTGGAGCTTACAGTCCCCAAGTGGGCATTTGAAGGCATAGACGACGTTAGTCTCTTTTAAAGCGTTCTGTTTTGTGTCTGGAGAGTTTCTCATGAGTAGGCTGGCCGTTTTTCTGGTTTTATAGTAAATCGTCAGTTGTATCCTCTGATTTTTGTCTGTAGGGATAACGTTTCTATTAACAATATCTTTCAGGACCCTTTCCTCTGTTTTATGAGCTGTGGAAAAGAAGTTCCTGTAAAATAGTCTAATAGGGGGTATGGGTGTTGTGTTAGTTGTCTCTTCGGAGGTTGCATGGCTTTTCACTTTCCTTCTTATGATGTCTTCGATGAAACCATTGGAGAAGCCGTTATTGACTAGGACCTGCCTTACCCTACAGAGTTCTTCGTCGACTTGCTTCCATTCTGAGCTGTGGCTGAGAGCACGGTCGACGTATGCGTTAACAACACTCCTCTTGTACCTGTCAGGGCAGTCGCTGTTGGCATTTAGGCACATTCCTATGTTTGTTTCCTTTGTGTAGACTGCAGTGTGGAAACCTCCGCCCTTTTCCATGACTGTTACATCTAGAAAAGGCAGCTTCCCATCCTTTTCCGTCTCGTAAGTGAAACGCAGCACGGAACTCTGCTCAAATGCCTCCTTCAGCTCCTGCAGATGTCTGACATCAGGTACCTGTGTAAAAATGTCGTCAACATACCTGCAGTATATGGCCGGTTTCAAGTTCATGTCGACTAAGACTTTTTGCTCGATGGTACCCATGTAGAAGTTTGCAAACAGGACACCTAGGGGAGAACCCATGGCGACCCCATCTACTTGCTTATACATGTGCCAAGGATTATCAAGAAACGTGAAACAAGGATTATCAAGAAACTAACAACATTATATGGAGGACCTATGGCAATTCCACGACCAAGAGATGGCTTCCTGAACCTTGCAGGAATTAACCTCACTGAGGACCAAGTCACTCTCCTAAATCTGGGCATAAACTGTCATGTTATGTCCAGACCGAGTGAAATGGCCCGGAAAGTAGAGTTGGAAATTCTGTTGGACGACATATTCGACCTCGAGACACAAAAGAAGGTCACTACCAAAGATACCTTACAAGCAGAACTTATTGCAGAAGGAGGAAAGAATCGAGGCAACTACAGAAGCACCATACTGTCCCCCGAGCTTAAAGCGGCAGCTAAAAGCCTTCGTGAGAACAAGGAGATAGTTGTCAGGAGAGGTGACAAGTCGCCAATATATGTCATTCTTAAAAAAGACGAATATCTGGCGAAAATGAACATCATACTCTCTGACCAAACTAAGTTCCAAAGGGTAACGAAGGACACTACAGCCGAATTAAAAGCAAAGGTCAACAAACTGATCGAAACTGTGAACGCCAAGAAATCCGGACTCCACCTGCCAAAGATCATTGGGGAATATAAACCTGGATATGCGTATGGAAATGTCAAGACGCACAAGCCTGGAAACCCACTTCGGCCAATCATTAGCCAGATACCCACACCCACGTACAGACTGGCGAAGCGACTCAACGGCCTGCTGACTCCTTATGTTCCTTGCGCATTCAGCCTGAAGTCTCCAAAGGAATTTGTGGACTTACTGCGGGGCGCACGGGCCACAGGGATAAGAGCCTCGTTGGACGTAGAATCGCTGTTTACCAACGTACCTGTGGACGAGACAATCGGAATGATAGCCGACAGAGTGTATCGTGATCCAGCCTGTACTCCTCTTGACATGCCAGAAAGTATTCTGAGGAAACTACTCCAAGCTTGTACTAAAGAGGCACCCTTCTTGAGCCCGGATGGGCACATGTATAAGCAAGTAGATGGGGTCGCCATGGGTTCTCCCCTAGGTGTCCTGTTTGCAAACTTCTACATGGGTACCATCGAGCAAAAAGTCTTAGTCGACATGAACTTGAAACCGGCCATATACTGCAGGTATGTTGACGACATTTTTACACAGGTACCTGATGTCAGACATCTGCAGGAGCTGAAGGAGGCATTTGAGCAGAGTTCCGTGCTGCGTTTCACTTACGAGACGGAAAAGGATGGGAAGCTGCCTTTTCTAGATGTAACAGTCATGGAAAAGGGCGGAGGTTTCCACACTGCAGTCTACACAAAGGAAACAAACATAGGAATGTGCCTAAATGCCAACAGCGACTGCCCTGACAGGTACAAGAGGAGTGTTGTTAACGCATACGTCGACCGTGATCTCAGCCACAGCTCAGAATGGAAGCAAGTCGACGAAGAACTCTGTAGGGTAAGGCAGGTCCTAGTCAATAACGGCTTCTCCAATGGTTTCATCGAAGACATCATAAGAAGGAAAGTGAAAAGCCATGCAACCTCCGAAGAGACAACTAACACAACACCCATACCCCCTATTAGACTATTTTACAGGAACTTCTTTTCCACAGCTCATAAAACAGAGGAAAGGGTCCTGAAAGATATTGTTAATAGAAACGTTATCCCTACAGACAAAAATCAGAGGATACAACTGACGATTTACTATAAAACCAGAAAAACGGCCAGCCTACTCATGAGAAACTCTCCAGACACAAAACAGAACGCTTTAAAAGAGACTAACGTCGTCTATGCCTTCAAATGCCCACTTGGGGACTGTAAGCTCCAAAAAACCCAGTATATAGGCAAGACAACAACATCTCTTTCTAGGCGTTTAACGATGCATAAACAACAGGGCTCCATTAAGGAACATATAATCTCTTCCCATAACCAAACCATCGCCAGAGAAATCCTAGTAAACAACACAGAAATCATCGATAGATACAGCGATAGCAGGCGGCTTGACGTTTGCGAGGCACTACACATCAAGAAGTCAACACCAGCAATCAACAGCCAATTATTGCACAACTATATTCTACCCACCTCAAGACTCCGCTCCAATATAGAAGCATCAAGAAATATGGACCAATAGGCTTTCTACAAACACTTCTATTCAATACCCATTGTTTCTGTTCTGTCTTGTGTTGATACTTTTAATACCCTATTAATATCCCCTAGTGTTCTGTCTTGTGTTAATGCCACATCACCCTTCCCACCTCACTCAAATGTAATGCCACATCACCCTTCCCACCTCACTCAAATGTAGATATAAAATCAGGGAAACGCAAGTTCTAATCAGTTGTGTATTTGTGAAGTCTTTGAAAATGTAATAAGTTTTACGAAACGCGCCCGTGTCACGTCAGACTAGAAATAAAAATGAATTTTGGAGAAGTGATTTTTTATTTACCTCCAACAGTGAAGCGTAATGTACGAAAGATTGAGAAAATTCGTGTTAGAATTATTAATCTTACTTTTTCGGTCATATTTAATAATATATGTATATATATATATATATATATATATATATATATATATATATATTTATATATATATATATATATATATATATATATGTATATATATATATATATATATATATATATATATATATATATATATATATATATATATATATATATATATATATATATATATATATATATATATATATATATATTATTATTATTATTATTAAATATGACCGTAAAAGGAAGATTAATAATTCTAACACGAATTTTCTCAATCTTTCGTACATTTCTTTTCACTGTTGGAGGTAATTCAAAAATCAATTCTCCAAAATTCATTTTTATTTCTAGTCTGACGCGACACGAGCGCGTTTCGTAAAACTTATTACATTTTCAAAGACTTTAGTTTACAAATACACAACTGAATAGAACCTACGCATCTCCGATTTTGTTTATATCTACATTTGAGTGAGGTGGATGGGGTGAGGTGGCATTAATAGGGTATTAATTTCATCAACACAAGACAGAACAAGACGTGGCATTAATAGGGTATTAATTTCATCAACACAAGACAGAACACGAAACAATGGGTATTGAAATGGAAGTGATTGTAGAAAGCCTATTGGTCCATATTTCTTGATGCTTCTATATTGGAGCGGAGTATTGAGGTGGGTAGAATATAGTTGTGCATTAATTGGCTGTTGATTGCTGGTGTTGACTTCTTAATGTGTAGTGCCTCGCAAACGTCAAGCCGCCTGCTATCGCTGTATCTATCGATGATTTCTGTGTTGTTTACTAGGATTTCTCTGGCGATGGTTTGGTTGTGGGAAGAGATTATATGTTCCTTAATGGAGCCCTGTTGTTTATGCATCATTAAACGCCTAGAAAGAGATGTTGTTGTCTTGCCTATATACTGGGGTTTTTGGAGCTTTCAGTCCCCAAGTGGGCATTTGAAGGCATAGACGACGTTGGTCTCTTTTAAAGCGTTCTGCTTTGTGTCTGGAGAGTTTCTCATGAGTAGGCTGGCCGTTTTTCTGGTTTTATAGTAAATCGTCAGTTGTATCCTCTGATTTTTGTCTGTAGGGATAACGTTTCTATTGACAATATCTTTCAGGACCCTTTCCTCTGTTTTATGAGCTGTGGAAAAGAAGTTCCTGTAAAATAGTCTAATAGGGGGTATAGGTGTTGTGTTAGTTGTCTCTTCAGAGGTTGCATGGCGTTTCACTTTCCTTCTTATGATGTCTTCGACGAAACCATTGGAGAAGCCGTTGTTGACTAGGACCTGCCTTACCCTACAGAGTTCTTCGTCGACTTGCTTCCATTCTGAGCTGTGGTTTAGAGCACGGTCGACATATGCGTTAACAAAACTCCTCTTGTACCTGTCTGGGCAGTCGCTGTTGGCATTTAGGCACATTCCTATGTTCGTTTCCTTAGTGTAGACTGCAGTGTGGAAACGTCCGCTCTTTTCCATGACTGTCACATCTAGAAAGGGCAGCTTCCCATCCTTTTCCATCTCGTAAGTCAAACGCAGAACGGAACTCTGCTCAAATGCCTCCTTCAGCTCCTGCAGATGTCTGACATCAGGTACCTGTGTAAAAATGTCGTCAACATACCTGCAGTATATGGCCGGTTTCAAGTTCATGTTGACTAAGACTTTTTGCAGAAGGAGGAAAGAATCGAGGCAATTACAGAAGCACCATACTGTCCCCCGAGCTCAAAGTGGCAGCTAAAAGCCTTCGTGAGAACAAGGAGATAGTTGTCAGGAGAGGCGACAAGTCGCCAATATATGTCATTCTTAAAAAAGACGAATATCTGGCGAAAATGAACCTCATACTCTCTGACCAAACTAAGTTCCAAAGGGTAACGAAGGACACTACAGCCGAATTGAAAGCAAAGGTCAACAAACTGATGGAAACTGTGAACGCCAAGAAATCCGTACTCCACCTGCCAAAGATCATTGGGGAATATAAACCTGGATATGCGTATGGAAATGTCAAGACACACAAGCCTGGAAACCCACTTCGGCCAATCATTAGCCAGATACCCACACCCACGTACAGACTGGCGAAGCGACTCAACGGCCTGCTGACTCCTTATGTTCCTTGCGCCTTCAGCCTGAAGTCTCCAAAGGAATTTGTTGACTTACTGCGGGGCACACGGGCCACAGGGATAAGAGCCTCGTTGGACGTAGAATCGCTGTTTACCAACGTACCTGTGGACGAGACAATCGGGATGATAGCCGACAGAGTGTATCGTGATCCAGCCTGTACTCCTCTTGACATACCCGAGAATATTCTAAGGAAACTACTCCAAGCTTGTACTAAAGAGGCACCCTTCTTGAGCCCGGATGGGCACATGTATAAGCAAGTAGATGGGGTCGCCATGGGTTCTCCCCTAGGTGTCCTGTTTGCAAACTTCTACATGGGTACCATCGAGCAAAAAGTCTTAGTCGACATGAACTTGAAACCGGCCATATACTGCAGGTATGTTGACAACATTTTTACACAGGTACCTGATGTCAGACATCTGCAGGAGCTGAAGGAGGCATTTGAGCAGAGTTCCGTGCTGCGTTTCACTTACGAGATGGAAAAGGATGGGAAGCTGCCCTTTCTAGATGTAACAGTCATGGAAAAGAGCGGAGGTTTCCACACTGCAGTCTACACTAAGGAAACGAACATAGGAATGTGCCTAAATGCCAAAAGCGACTGCCCAGATAGGTACAAGAGGAGTGTTGTTAACGCATATGTTGACTGTGCTCTAAACCACAGCTCAGAATGGAAGCAAATCGACGAAGAACTCTGTAGGGTAAGGCAGGTCCTAGTCAACAACGGCTTCTCCAATGGTTTCGTCGAAGACATCATAGAAGGAAAGTGAAACGCCATGCAACCTCTGAAGAGACAACCAACACAACACCTATACCCCCTATTAGACTATTTTACAGGAACTTCTTTTCCACAGCTCATAAAACGGAGGAAAGGGTCCTGAAAGATATTGTTAATAGAAACGTTATCCCTACAGACAAAAATCAGAGGATACAACTGACGATTTACTATAAAACCAGAAAAACGGCCAGCCTACTCATGAGAAACTCTCCAGACACAAAACAGAACGCTTTAAAAGAGACTAACGTCGTCTATGCCTTCAAATGCCCTCTTGGGGACTGTAAGCTCCAAAAAACCCAGTATATAGGCAAGACAACAACGTCTCTTTTTAGGCGTTTAACGATGCATAAGCAACAGGGCTCCATTAAGGAACATATAATCTCTTCCCACAACCAAACCATCGCCAGAGAATTCCTAGTAAATAACACAGAAATCATCGATAGATACAGCGATAGCAGGCGGCTTGACGTTTGCGAGGCATTACACATCAAGAAGTCAACACCAGCAATCAACAGCCAATTAATGCACAACTATATTCTACCCACCTCAAGACTCCGCTCCAATATAGAAGCATCAAGAAATATGCACCAATAGGCTTTCTACAATCACTTCTATTCAATACCCATTGTTTCATGTTCTGGCTTGTGTTGATGAAATTAATACCTTATTAAATACCACCTCACCCCATCCATCTCACTCAAATGTAGATATAAACAAAATCGGAGATGTGTAAGTTGTATTCAGTTGTGTATGTGTTAACTAAAGTGTTTGAAAATGTAATAAGTTTTACGAAACGCGCTCAAGTGTCACGTCAGACTAGAAATAAAAATGAATTTTGGAGAATTGATTTTTGAATTACCTCCAACAGTGAAAAGAAATGTACGAAATATATATATATATATATATATATATATATATATATATATATATATATATATATATATATATATATATATATATATAGGGGTACCACCACTGGTTTAATTAAAGGGACCCACATCCTCGAAGAAGAAAATAAATAGTGTTCAGAGAAGACCTTGTGGATTCTCACTGAATACTTTAATCTTTTCCTCTCCTACCACCCCTATTATTTTTTTTTTGTTTTGTTTTTATTTGATTTTATTGCAATGTTACAGTTTACAGAAAACACACACTTATATAACAATATAACAATCAGTGTTCGAAGACCTCGTCCAGTTCCTCGGGGGTCGGGTGCGTACCCAAGATACAACACGCATTTCCCCTCTGAACAGCGACACTGAGGCGCTGGAACATAAAACTGGCCGCTCTTGGGTCTCTAGTCTTGCCAATGAGTTCCTCGCCCAGCTCCTTCAGGAACTTAAGTGCACATTTACCCCAGGCGCCCAGAGTCTCAGAGCCTATTGGCACGAACCTGTAACAACGTTCTAGGTCCCTGTACTTGTTAGTTTTCTGGGTCTCCCTGAAGGTGGCCGCCCCGCCTCCCTCAGCTGCGCTGTAAGGTAGATAGGTATCAGCCAATGTGGATGCACACGTGTAGTCCCACACGACCTGTTTACCTTCCCTCCACGGCTGCAGGGTGACTCCATCTGGGCGTTTTTGGCTGTTGTCAGGCCTGCACAACTGAGGTTCCCTTTGTGCTGGGCACCCAGCTGAAGCCAAACTTCTCTTGATGATGTCATTGACTGCTTCATGTCTGGCAATCTTTCCCTGTGTCTTACGACAGATGAGACCATGGCTGCCGTATTGGTCTGCCCGTGCATGGCCGCAAATACACCGGTGCTCGGTGGAGATAGGGGCGGCAAGGCGCAGAGCAACACCAATACTTAGGGTCCGATGGTCCAGGCGGGTGCCCAAGGCGGAATTAGGGACTGCCAACAGGAAGTCCCCGGCATGGGGAGCTTGCACAGCTAGAAGACGCGCTTTGTCCTTCCTGGAAGCTGCCTCCAGCAATGATGTGGCGATGTTCTCCACTATGGGGCTATCCCATTTGGACTGTTTGCAGTCATTTGGAAAAGTCGGTCGAGGATGAGAGTTGACAAGAGTGTCCCACTGACCGGCTCCTTCCGCGAATTTGGGATCATGAATCCCAATGAAGTCTCTTAGGTGTTCCGGTAGTATTTCCTTAACTAATTCACCTGTTGCACTGGTCGAGGATAAGAATGCCGGCAATGCTAACTGGGTCGCCTTGCGAATACCTATCCCCCCGAGTCTAACTGGGAGCGTTGCTTGGTTCCATTGGTCATCTTGCAGGGAGAGGTTTAACACTTTCACGGTTATTGACCTTAGGAGTGTGTCATATTCTGTTAATTTTGGGCTGTCGAAGGAGGGAGCACACCTTAGGAAATAGGTCAGTCTGGGCAAAGCCAGGCACCTTGTGAGAAGGTACAGAGCATCGTGGGCGTCCAAAGCCCCTATTCTTCCCTCCATCCTCCTCAGGTCGTTCAGCTTTTCTTCGAGGACTACCTCAATGGCGCTCGAGCCCAGAGGTGCCCCTAGCAGCACACTGTCGGTGGGAGCGATCACTTGGGCTCCTGGCAATATGGTTCGCACTGCATCTATGGTTGGTTGGCTAGATGAGATGATTTCACACTTTAATGGGTTTAGGGTGAGTCCTAACTCCTCTCCCTTAGATTTCACCAGCTGTAGATCTTCTAGCAGGGACTCCTGTGTCCCTGCCAGGGTGCCATCGTCCAGGAACCAGATGTTGAGTTCGCTGGTTAACCTGCTTGTGACCTCCTTAACAGCCTTGCAAAAAAGAAAAGGGGCAAGTGGGTCTCCCTGCTGGACACCTTCTGCAGAAACAACTTCATGTTCCCCAAACAGCAGCGTCGATTCCCTACTGTACCCTGCTGAGACGAAGGGGAGTAGAGAAGGAAAGCTTGTTCGAACTGCTTCCAGTACCACATCCCTTTTTACCTGGTTGAAGGCATTTTTAAAGTCTAATTTAATTAATGCCTTATTTTCTGGGAGGTGCTTTATATAGGCTCGTGCTGCATGAGCTACTGCTTCACAGCCATGGGGGACACCAAAACCTAGTTGATGGGGTCGAAGCATCGTCGCAGCGTCTATGCTAATTTTTCTGACAGCTGCCCTAGCAACAAGGCGCCGAAGTGTGTTACCCACGGCAATGGGTCTGACTCCACCATGAGTACTTGTGTCTCCCTCCCTTTTGGGAGGAACCTGAATGCCTGCTGTGACCTGTGCCATATCTGGGTGCATGGAGGGTAGCACATCCCTGCCACAAGCACTGTGTGGGCGGTGAATAGGTGGGTGGGAGACACCCAGGCGCAGGGTGGGCTGGGTGGTGGGATGGCAGGAGGTACTGTGGTGCGGTCAGGCCGGCGGACGGGGAGGAGGTGGGGGTTGACCGGGCCTCGCTCAGCTTGAGGGGGGGGGGGGTCTGGGTGACACTTAAACACTGGTATAATTTTCTTGTATATCACTGCACAATGGTGCATGAGTCATACACTTGTAATCCGACACACTGTGAGCTCTATTTGCTCTGACCATGATTGCTGATTTTTTATTTTCATTTTTCTTTCCCAAACGTATTTCTATAAACACTGGGTGGCACATGAGTGACCCCCCTCGCCCGACCAAACAACAACACCCCCTCCTCCCCCACACCTTAGCCGTGGGAGGCCTAGAGGGCGCCAGCGTGGCCCTCACTGCCGTTGTATTCCATACACTGCACACCCACCTGTTTTTATCCGTTTTTGTTGAGATGGCCCACTCTAGGCACCTTTCGCCACTCCTGCACCTTCCCAGGACATTCACACAGCACTCTGTGAAGGCTAGGCACGGTGACTTCAGGATGTCCCTAGGTAATGGTTCAGTAAACAACAGAGCCTCCTCCACACGTCCTCCCTTCCCGCTAGCCATTTATTAAATATGACCGAAAAAGTAAGATTAATGATTCTAACACGAATTTTCTCGATCTTTCGTACATTTCTTTTCACTGTTGGTGGTAATTCAAAAATCAATTCTCCAAAATTAATTTTTATTTTGAATTTTGGAGAATTGATTTTTGAATTACCACCAACAGTGAAAAGAAATGTACGGAAGATCGAGAAAATTCGTGTTAGAATCATTAATCTTACTTTTTCGGTCATATTTAATAATATATGTCTACAGGAAAGACTGCTACCAAAATATACTAATATATATTATTTATATATATACATATATATATTATTTATTTTGGTGTATACTGGCAGCAGGTTTTCTTTCAAACATGTTTCATTGAATATGACCGCATATTCTGTATTTATTATTTTCTGGTTTAGGGCTTCTATCCCTCTAACTATTTTCTTAGCATCAGGGCTTAATTGAAATAGGAGTTCTCCAAAACTCATTTTCGTACTTTTAAGGTGAAGAAAAGAAGTGATTTACTATAGAGTGTATTACACTTATTTGTATAATTTGCACGACGTTTCGAACCTCCATGGTTCATTCTCAAGTGAACAGATCTTACAATACTAGTTGATTTTATACCCGCATTAGGTCAGGTGATAATACAATGAAGGTGAAAAACATGGGGGGATACATAAGGGATAAATGTGAGGTGAAACATAGAGGCTGCAGAAGGCTTATTGGCCCATACGAGGCATCTCCTATCTAAACACAAAGATTAATCCAGTGTAATTGGCCTGTTATGTTGGACATTGTCTTCTGTGTTGGCATCGATATGTTCTTGTCTTGTCCTTACTCTCATGGTGGGTAGAGTAAATAGTTCCGTGATTTGGGTGTTCATGGTAGGTCGCTCTATTCTTATGTGAATTGCCTCAAGAATTTGTAATCTTCTTGAATCTTGGGTTTTGTCTATTATGCAAGTATTCTTGTTCAACATTTCTCTTGTTAGAGTAATGTCATGGGCTTGTCTCATGTGATTCCTAGGGGCACCAGATTGAAGATGGCATGTCAAACGCCTCGTCAGCTTGGTCGACGTCATACCTATGTACTTACATTGAAGGTTACATCCTTCGTGGGGGCAAGTGTACATGTATACAACGCTTGACTGCTGTAGAGGGTTCTCCGTCGGCTTCGGGCTGTTTTTGATAAGGAGTTCGGAAGTCTTTTTGGTTTTGTAGAATATTATCAGGTTTATGTTTTGGTTAGGAGTAGTGCTTTTTACTCCTTTACGGGTTATTTCTTTCATTATTCTTTCCTCTTTTATATGTTCACTGTGCATGGTTGATTTGTAATATAATTTTATTGGGGGTGTTGTGGTTTCTGTTCTAGGTGTTCTGTTCTACCTATTTATATATATATATATATATATATATATATATATATATATATATATATATATATATATATTATATATATATATATATATATATATATATATATATATATCATATGTTTTTGTATTTTTGCTGATTTGTTAGTAAATAATAAAAGAAATATAAATTATTTGATTTTTTTTACCCCTAAATTGGTTTTAATATTTAAATTGAAAATAATAATATAATATAAAATAAAATATAATAAAAATAATAATATAATATAAAATAATATAATTTAATTTCAAGAAATTTAACTTTAAACACAAAGATGTGAAAAGGGTTCAGATTATAGGCTCAAACCTTTCATAAGAGATTCATATTGGTATATGAATTAATTATGAATGATTCATGTTAGGATTGTAAAGTTGCCACAACATCTCAAATTAGTGTTAGATACGTAGGTTTTGGTTATAAGTTTTGGAAACCTATTTAAGTCCACACACAATATCGTATCTGATACGATAAAACAAACGTTTCCAATCCTTTCAAATACTTTCCAGATATGTTGTGGCAACCTTAAATTGTTTGCTGGGTAGTGCCCACAGGAGGTAAAACTAGTGCCCCAGGAGCTCAAAATAGTGCCCCAGGAGGTCAAACTAGTGATCAAGGAACTCAACCTAGTGCCCCAGAAGTTCAAACTAGTGCCCCCAGGAGGTCAAACTAGTGCCCCCAGGAGGTCAAACTAGTGCCCACAGGAGGTCAAACTATGGCCCCCAGGAGGTCAAACTAGTGCCCCCAGGAGGTCAAACTAGTGCCCACAGGAGGACAAACTAGTGCCTCAGGAGGTCAAACTATGGCCCCCAGGAGGTCATATTAGTGCCCCTAGGAGGTCAAAATAGTGCACCAGGAGGCCAAACTAGTGCCCCCAGAAGGATAAACTAATGCTCCTAGGAGGTCAAATTTGTGCCTTCAGAAGGTCAAACTAGTGCCCCAGGAGGTCAAACTAGTGCCTCCAAAGGTCAAACTAGTGCTCCCAGAAGGTCAAACTAATGCCCCTATTAGGTCAAACTATTACCCCCTGGAGGTCAAACTAGTGCCCTGGGAGGTCAAACTAGTGCTCATGGGAGGTCAAACTTGTGCCCTCAGGAGGTCAAACTAGTGCCCAATGAGGTCAAACTATTTCTCTCAGGAGGTCAAACTATAGTGCTCCCAGGTGGTCAAACTAGTGTCCCCAGGAGGTTAAACTAGTGCCCCAGGAGGTCAAACTAGTGCCCTGAGGAGGTCAAACTAGTTCCCAAGGAGGTCAAACTAGTGCCCTCAGGAGGTCAAACTAGTGCTCCCAGGAGGTCAAACTAGTGCCCTAAGGGGGTCAAACTAGTACTCCCAGGAGGACAAACTAGTACCCCATTAGGACAAACTTGTGCCCCAGGAGGTGAAACTAGTGCCTCCAAAAGTCAAACTAGTGCCAACAGAAGTTCAAACTAGTGCCCCTAGTTGCTCAAACTATTGCCCCTGGAGGTCAAACTAGTGCCCCAGGAGGTCAAACTAGTGCATTCAGGAGGTCAAACTAGTGCCCAAGGAGGTCAAACTAGTGCCCTAAGGAGGTCAAACTAGTTCCCGCTGGACGACAAACTAGTGCCCCAAGGGGTCAAACTAGTGCCTCCAAAATTCAAACTAGTGCCAACAGAAGTTCAAACTAGTGCCCCTAGTTGGTCAAACTATTGCCCCTGGAGGTCAAACTAGTGCCCAGGAGGTCAAACTAGTGCCCTCAGAAGGTCAAACTAGTGCTCCCAGGAGGTCAAACTAGAGCCCCCTGGAGGTTAAACTAGTGCCTCAGGAGGTCAAACTAGTGCTACCAGGAGGTCCAATTGGTGCCCTCAGGTGGTCAAACTAGTGCCCTCAGGAGGTCAAACTAGTGCCCAAGGAGGTGAAACTAGTGCCCTCAGGAGGTAAAACTAGTGCTCCCAGGAGATCAAAGTAGGGCCCCTAGCAATTCAAATTTGTGCCCCCAGGAGGTCAATCGAGTGCCCCCAGGAGGTCAATCTAGTGCCCCCAGCAGAACAACCTAGTGCCCCTAGGAGGTCAAACTAGTGCCCCCAGGAGGTCAAACTAGTGCCCCCCAAAAGGTTAGACTAGTGCCCCTATGAGGTCAAACTAGTTCCCCACCGTAGGTCAAACTAGTGCCCCGCTTGAGGTCAAACTAGTGCCCCCAGGAGGACAAACTAGTGCCCCCAGAAGGTCAAACTAGTGGCCCCAGGAGGTCAATCTAGTGCCCCAGGAGGTCGCACTAGTGGCCCAAGCAGGTCAAATTAATGCACCAGGAGGTCAAACTAGTGCCCCCAGGAGGTCAATCTCAAGTCCCAGGAGGTCAAACTTGTGCCTCAGGAGGTCAAACTATGGCCTCCAGGAGGTCAAACTAGTGCCCACAGGAGGTCAAACTAGTGCCCCCAGGAGGTCAAACTAGTGCCCCCAGGAAGTCAACCTAGTGCCCCACTTGAGGTCGAAATAGTGCACCAGAAGGTCAAACTAGTGCCTCCAAAAGTCAAACTAGTGCCCCCAGAAGTTCAAACAAGTGCCCCAGAAGGTCAAACTAGTGCCCCTAGTAGGTCAAACTATTACCCCTGGAGGTCAAACTAGTGCCCCAGGTGGTCAAACTAGTGCTCACAAGAGGTTAAACTAGTGCCCTCAGGAGGTCAAACTAGTGCCCAAGAAGGTCAAACTAGTGCTCTCAGGAGGTCAAATTAGTGCCCCCAGGAGGTTAAACTAGTGCCCCCAGGAGGTCAAACTAGTGCCCTCAGGAGGTCAAACTAGTTCCCCAGGAGGTGAAACTAATGCTCCCAGAAGGTCAAACTAGTGCCCCTAGGAGGTCAAACTAGTTCCCCAAGAGGTCAAACTAGTGCCCCTAGTAGGTCAAACTAGTTCCCCAGGAGATCAAACTAGTTCCCCAGGAGGTCAAACTAGTGCCCCCAGGAGGTCAAACTAGTGCCCCCAGGAGTACAAACTAGAGCCCAAGGAGGTCAAATTAATGCCTTAAGGAGGTCAAACTAGTGCCCGCCGGAGGACAAACTAGTTCCCCAGGTCAAACTAGGGCCCCTAGGAAGTCAAATTTGTGCCCCCAGGAGATCAATCTAGTGCCCCAGGAGGTGACACTAGTGGCCCAAGCAGGTCAAATTAGTGCACCAGGAGGTCAAACTAGTGCCCCCAGGAGGTCAATCTCTAGTCCCAGGAGGTCAAACTAGTGCCCTCAGGAGGTAAAACTAGTGCCCCAGGAGCTCAAAATAGTGCCCCAGGAGGTCAAACTAGTGATCCAGGAGCTCAACCTAGTGCCCCAGAAGATCAAACTAGTGCCCCCAGGAGGTCAAACTAGTGCCCCCAGAAGATCAAACTAGTGCCCACAGGAGGTCAAACTAGTGCCTCAGGAGGTCAAACTATGGCCCCCAGGAGATCATATTAGTGCCCCCAGGAGGTCAAGCTAGTGCCCCTAGGAGGTCAAACTAGTGCCCCCAGGAGGTCAAACTAGTGCCCCACTTGAGGTCAAAATAGTGCACCCGTAGGTCAAACTAGTGCCCGTAAAAGGACAAACTAGTGCTCCTAGGAGGTCAAATTTGTGCCTCCAAAAGTCAAACTAGTGCCCCCAGAAGTTCAAACTAGTGCCCCAGGAGGTCAAACTAGTGCTCCCAGAAGGTCAAACTAGTGCCCCTAGTAGGTCAAACTAATACCTCTGGAGGTCAAACTAGTGCCCCAGGAGGTCAAACTAGATCTCACAGGAGGTCAAACTAGTGCCCTCAGGAGGTCAAACTAGTGCATGAGAAAGGTCAAACTAGTGCTCTCAGGAGGTCAAACTAATGCTCCTAGGAGGTCAAACTAGTGCCCCAGGAAGTCAAACTAGTGCTCCCAAGATGTCAAACTAGTGCCCTCAGGAGGTAAAACTAGTGCCCAAGGAGGTCAAACTAGTGCCCTCAGGAGGTCAAACTAGTGCTCCCAGGAGGTCAAACTAGTGCCCTCAGGAGGTCAAACTAGTGCTCCCAGGAGGTCAAACTAGTGCCCTCAGGAGGTCAAACTACTACTCCCAGGAGGACAAACTACTGCCCCCATTAGGACAAACTAGTGCCCTAGGAGGACAAAGTAGTGCCCCCAGAAGGTCAAACTACTGCCCCCAGGAGGTCAAACTAGTGCCCACAGGAGGTCAAACTTGTGCCCCCAGAAGGTCAAACTAGTGCCCCACGAGGTCAAACTAGTGCTCCCAAGAGGTCAAACTAGTGCCCTCAGGAGGTCAAACTAGTGCCCCAGGAGGTCAAACTAGTGCCCTCAGGTGGTCAAACTATTGCTCCCAGGTGGTCAAACTAGTGCCCTCATGAGGTAAAACTAGTACTCCCAGGAGGTCAAACTAGTGCCCCCAGGAGGACAAACTAGTGCCCCAGGAGACCAAACAAGTGCTCCCAGAAGGTCAAACTAGTGCCCCTAGTAGGTCAAACTAGTTCCCCAGGAGGTCAAACTAGTGCCCCCAGAAGGTCAAACTAGGGCCCCTAGGAGTACAAACTAGTTCCCAAGGCGGTCAAACTAAGGCCCTAAGGAGGTCAAACTAGTGCCCCTCGGAGGTCAAAGTAGTTCCCCGCCGTAGGTCAAACTATTGCCCCGCTTGAGGTCAAACTAGTGCCCCAAGAGGACAAACTAGTGACCCCAGGAGGACAAACTAGTGTCCCCTGGAGGACAAACTAATGCCCCCAGGAGGTCAAACTAGTGCCCTCAGGAAGTCAAACTAGTGCCCATTGGAGGTCAAACTAGTGCCCCCATGTGGTCAAACTAGTGCCCCAGTCAGTAAACAAGTGCCCCCAAGAGGTCAAACTAGTGCCCCAGGCAGTAAAGTAGTGCCCTCAGGAGGTCAAACTAGTGCCCCAAGGAGGTCAAACTCGTGCCCC
This sequence comes from Procambarus clarkii, assembly GCF_040958095.1. Classification (NCBI taxonomy): domain Eukaryota; kingdom Metazoa; phylum Arthropoda; class Malacostraca; order Decapoda; family Cambaridae; genus Procambarus; species Procambarus clarkii. Next base: position 46,647,577 of record NC_091162.1, on the reverse strand, counting down.
CCGGAGGTCAAACTAGTGCCCCGCTGGAGGTCAAACTAGTGCCCAATGAGGTCAAGCTAGTGCCAAAGGAGGTAAAACTACTGCTCAAGAAGGTCAAACTAGTGCCCCCAGGAGATCAAACTAATGCTCCCCTGGAGCCCAAACTAGTGCCCCGCTGGAGGTCAAACTAATGCCCCAGGAGGACAAACTAGTGCCCCAAGGAGGTCAAATATGGTCTCCTAGAAGGTCAAACAAGTGCCCCTAGTAGAACAAACTAGTGCCCCAGGAGGTCAAACTAGTGTCGTCAGGAGGTCAAACTAATATCCCCCATAAGATCAAACTAGTGCCCCGTTTGAGGTCAAACTAGTGCTCCTAGGAGGTCAAACTAGTTCCCCCAGGAAGACAAACTAGTGCCCCCAGGAGGTCAAACTAGTGCCCCCAGGTGTTCAAGTTAGTACCCCCCTGGAGGTCAAATTAGTGCACCGCTGGAGGTGAAACTAATGCCCCTATGAGGTCAAACTAGTGCACCCAGGAGGATAAACTAGTGCCCCCCGGGGGTCAAATTAGTGCCCCAGGAGGTCAAACTAGTGCCCCCAGGAGGTCAAACTAGTGTCTTCAGGAGGTCAAACTAGTGCCCCCAAGAAGTCAAAGTAGTGCCCCTAGGAGGTAAAACTAGTGCCCCCTGGAGGTAAAACATGTGTCCTGCTGGAGGTCAAACTAATGCCCCGGGAGGTCAAACAAATGCCCTAAGGAGGTCAAACTAGTGCCCCCTGGAGGTCAAACTAGTGCCCTCAGGATGTAAACTAGTGCCCCCAGGAGGTCAAACTAGTGCCCCAAGCAGTAAACTAGTGTCCCTAGGACGTCAAACTATTGCCACCAGGAGGTCAAACTAGTGCCCCGAGGAGGTCAAACTAGTGCTCCCAGGAGGTCAAACTAGTGCCCCAGGAGGTCAAAGTAGTGCCCCAGGAGGTCAAACTAGTTCCCCCAGGAGGTCAAACTAGTGTCCCCAGGAGGTCAAACTTGTGCCTCCAGAAGGTCAAACTAGTGCCTTGGATGAGGTCAAACTAGTGCCCCGCTGGAAGTCAAACTAGTGCCCAATGAGGTCAAGCTAGTGCCTAAGGAGGTAAAACTACTGCCCCAGAAGGTCAAACTATAGTGCCCCCAGGAGGTCAAACTAGTGCCCCGATGGAGGTCAAACTAAAGCCCCAGGAGGACAAACTAGTGCCTCCAGGAGGTCAAACTAGTGCTCCCAGAAGGTCAAACTAGTGCCCCTAGTAGGTCAAACTAATACCTCTGGAGGTCAAACTAGTGCCCCAGGAGGTCAAACTAGTGCTCTCAGGAGGTCAAACTAGTGCTCCTAGGAGGTCAAACTAGTGCCCCCAGGAGGTTAAACTAGTGACCCAGGAGGTCAAACTAGTGCTCCCAAGATGTCAAACTAGTGCCCTCAGGAGGTAAAACTAGTGCCCAAGGAGGTCAAACTAGTGCCCTCAGGAGGTCAAACTAGTGCTCCCAGGAGGTCAAACTAGTGCCCTCAGGAGGTCAAACTAGTGCTCCCAAGAGGTCAAACTAGTGCCCTCAGGAGGTCAAACTAGTGCCCCAGGAGGTCAAACTAGTGCCCTCAGGTTGTCAAACTATTGCTCCCTGGTGGTCAAACTAGTGCCCCACGAGGTCAAACTAGTGCTCCCAAGAGGTCAAACTAGTGCCCTCATGAGGTAAAACTAGTACTCCCAGGAGGTCAAACTAGTGCCCCCAGGAGGACAAACTAGTGCCCCAAGAGATCAAACAAGTGCTCCCAGAAAGTCAAACTAGTGCCCCTAGTAGGTCAAACTAGTTCCCCAGGAGGTCAAACTAGTGCCCCCAGAAGGTCAAACAAGGGCCCCTAGGAGTACAAACTAGTTCCCCGCCGTAGGTCAAACTATTGCCCCGCTTGAGGTCAAACTAGTTCCCCAAGAGGACAAACTAGTGACCCCAGGAGGACAAACTAGTGTCCCCTGGAGGACAAACTAGTGCCCCCAGGAGGTCAAACTAGTGCCCTCAGGAAGTCAAAATAGTGCCCCTTGGAGGTCAAACTAGTGCCTTCAGGATGTCAAACTAGTGCCCCCATGTGGTCAAACTAGTGCCCCAGGCAGTAAAGTAGTGCCCTTAGGAGGTCAAACTAGTGCCCCAAGGAGGTCAAACTCGTGCCACCAGGAGGTCAAACTAGTGCCTCGCTGGAGGTCAAACTAGTGCCCAATGAGGTCAAGCTAGTGCCAAAGGAGGTAAAACTACTGCTCAAGAAGGTCAAACTAGTGCCCCCAGGGGGTCAAAGTAGTGCCCCCAAGGGGTCAAACTAGTGCCCCCAGGAGATCAAACTAGTGCTCCCCTGGAGCCCAAACTAGTACCCCGCTGGAGGTCAAACTAATGCCCCTGGAGAACAAACTAGTGCCCCAAGGAGGTCAAACTAGTGTCCTCAGGAGGTCAAACTAATATCCCCCAGGAGATCAAACTAATGCCCCACTTGAGGTCAAACTAGTGCTCCTAGGAGGTCAAACTAGTTCCCCCAGGAAGACAAACTAGTGCCCCCAGGAGGTCAAACTAGTGCCCCAAGTGTGTTCAAGTTAGTACCCCCCTGGAGGTCAAATTAGTGCATCGCTGGAGGTGAAACTAATGCCACTATGAGGTCTAACTAGTGCACCCAGGAGGATAAACTAGTGCCCCCCGGGGGTCAAATTAGTGCCCCAGGAGGTCAAACTAGTGCCCCCAGGAGGTCAAACTAGTGTCTTCAGGAGGTCAAACTAGTGCCCCCAAGAGGTCAAACTAATGCCCCTAGGAGGTAAAACTAGTGCCCCCTGGAGGTAAAACATGTGTCCTACTGGAGGTCAAACTAATGCCCCGGGAGGTCAAACAAATGCCCTAAGGAGGTCAAACTAGTGCCCCCTGGAGGTCAAACTAGTGCCCTCAGGATGTAAACTAGTGCCCCCAGGAGGTCAAACTAGTGCCCCAAGCAGTAAACTAGTGTCCCTAGGACGTCAAACTATTGCCCCCAGGAGGTCAAACTAGTGCCCCGAGGAGGTCAAACTAGTGCTCCCAGGAGGTCAAACTAGTGCCCCCAGGAGGTTAAACTAGTGCCCCAGGAGGTCAAAGTAGTGCCCCAGGAGGTCAAACTAGTGCCCCCAGGAGGTCAAACTAGTGTCCCCAGGAGGTCAAACTTGTGCCTCCAGAAGGTCAAACTAGTGCCTTGGTTGAGGTCAAACTAGTGCCCCGCTGGAGGTCAAACTAGTGCCCAATGAGGTCAAGCTAGTGCCGAAGGAGGTAAAACTACTGCCCCAGAAGGTCAAACTATAGTGCCCCCAGGAGGTCAAACTAGTGCCCCGATGGAGGTCAAACTAAAGCCCCAGGAGGACAAACTAGTGCCCCCAGGAGGTCAAACCAGTGCCCCGCAGTAGGTACAACTAGTGCCCCGCTTGACGTCAATCTAGTTCACCAAGAGGTCAAACTAGTGCCCCTAGTAGGCCAAACTAGTTCCCCCAGGAGGACAAACTAGTGCCCCCTGGAGGTCAAACTAGTGTCCCCAGACGACCAAGTTAATGCTCCCCCCTGGAGGTCAAACTAGTGCCCCGCTGGAGGTCAAACTAATGCCCAATGAGGTCAAACTAGTGCACCGAGGAGGATAAACTAGTGCCCCCAGGAGGTCAAACTAGTTCCCCAGGAGGCCAAACTAGTGCCCCCAGGAGGTCAAACTAGTTCCCAAGGAGGTCAAACTAGTGCCCCCAAGAGGTCAAACTAATGCCCCTAGGAGGTAAAACTAGTGCCCCCTGGAGGTAAAACATGTGTCCTACTGGAGGTCAAACGAATGCCCCGGGAGGTTAAACAAATGCCCTAAGGAGGTCAAACTAGTGCCCCCTGGAGGTCAAACTAGTGCCCTCAGGATGTAAACTAGTGCCCCCAGGAGGTCAAACTAGTGCCCCAAGCAGTAAACTAGTGTCCCTAGGACGTCAAACTATTGCCCCCAGGAGGTCAAACTAGTGCCCCGAGGAGGTCAAACTAGTGCTCCCAGGAGGTCAAACTAGTGCCCCCAGGAGGTTAAACTAGTGCCCCAGGAGGTCAAAGTAGTGCCCCAGGAGGTCAAACTAGTGCCCCCAGGAGGTCAAACTAGTGTCCCCAGGAGGTCAAACTTGTGCCTCCAGAAGGTCAAACTAGTGCCTTGGTTGAGGTCAAACTAGTGCCCCGCTGGAGGTCAAACTAGTGCCCAATGAGGTCAAGCTAGTGCCGAAGGAGGTAAAACTACTGCCCCAGAAGGTCAAACTATAGTGCCCCCAGGAGGTCAAACTAGTGCCCCGATGGAGGTCAAACTAAAGCCCCAGGAGGACAAACTAGTGCCCCCAGGAGGTCAAACCAGTGCCCCGCAGTAGGTACAACTAGTGCCCCGCTTGACGTCAATCTAGTTCACCAAGAGGTCAAACTAGTGCCCCTAGTAGGCCAAACTAGTTCCCCCAGGAGGACAAACTAGTGCCCCCTGGAGGTCAAACTAGTGTCCCCAGAAGACCAAGTTAATGCTCCCCCCTGGAGGTCAATCTAGTGCCCCGCTGGAGGTCAAACTAATGCCCAATGAGGTCAAACTAGTGCACCGAGGAGGATAAACTAGTGCCCCCAGGAGGTCAAACTAGTTCCCCAGGAGGTCAAACTAGTGCCCCCTGGAGGTCAAACTAGTTCCCAAGGAGGTCAAACTAGTGCCCCCATTAGGTCAAACTAGTGTCCCCCAGGTGATCAAACCTGGCCAAACCCCAAGGAGGTCAAACTAGTGCCCCGCAGTAGGTATAACTAGTGCTCCGCTTGAGGTCAAACTAGTGCTGCACGGGGTCAAACTAGTGCTACCAAAAAGGTCAAACTAGTGCCCCGGGGGAGGCTAAACTAGTGCCCCAGGCAGTAAACAAGTGCCCCCACGAGGTCAAACTAGGGCCCCAGGCAGTAAGCTAGTGCCCCCAGGAGGTCAAACTAGTGCCCCCAGGAGGTCAAACTAGTGCCCCGGGGGAGGTCAAACTAGTGCCCCACTGGAGGTCAAACTAGTGCCCAATGAGGTCAAGCTAGTGCCAAAGGAGGTAAAACTACTGCCCCAGAAGGTCAAACTAGTGCCCCCAGGGGGTCAAAGTAGTGCCCCCAGGGGGTCAAAGTAGTGCCCCCAGGAGATCAAACTAGTACTCCCCTGGAGGTCAAACCAGTGCCTCGCTTGTGGTCAAACTAATGCCCCAGGAGGACAAACTAGTGCCCCAAGGAGGTCAAATATGGTCTTCTACGAGGTCAAACTAGTGCCCCCAGGAAAACAAACTAGTTCCCTAGGAGGTCAAACTAGTGCCCTCAGGATGTCAAACTAATGTCCCCCAGGAGCTCTAACTAGTGCCCCCAGGAGGTCAAACTAGTGCCCCGCAGTTGGAATACCTAGTGCCCCGCAGTAGGAATAACTAGTGCCCCACTTGAGGTCAAACTAGTTCCTCAGGAGGTCAAACTAGTGCTCCTAGGAGGTCAAACTAGTTCCCCCAGGAGGTCAAACTAGTGCCCTCAGGAGTTCAAGTTAGTTCCCCCCTGGAGGGCAAATTAGTGCCCCTATGAGGTCAAACTAGTGCACCCAGGAGGATAAACTAGTGCCACCAGGGGGTCAAATTAGTGCCTCAGGAGGTCATACTAGTGCCCCCAGGAGGTCAAACTAGTGCCTTCAGGAGGTCAAACTAGTGCCCCCAAGAGGTCAAAGTAGTGCCCCCTGAAGGTAAAACATGTGCCCCGCTGGAGGTCAAACTAGTGCCCTAAGGATGTCAATCTAGTGCTTCCTGGAGGTCAAACTAGTGCCCCAGGCAGTAAACAAGTGCCCCTAGGAGGTCAAACTAGTGCCCCAGGCAGTAAACAAGTGCCCCTAGGAGGTCAAACTAGTGCACCAGGAAGTAAACTAGTGCCCCCAGGACGTCAAACTAGTGCCCCCCTGGAGGTTAAACTAGTGCCCCTATTAGGTCAAACTAGTGCCCCAGGCAGTAAACAAGTGTCCCCAGGACGTCAAACTAGTGCCCCCAGGAGGTCAAACTAGTGCCCCTGGGAGGTTAAACTAGTGCTCCCAGGAGGTCAAACTAGTGCTCCCAGGAGGTCAAACTAGTGCCCCCCTGGAGGGTAAACTAGTGCCCCCAGGAGGTCAAACTAGTGCCCCCAGGAGGTCAAACTAGTGCCCCCAAAAGATCAAACTAGTGCTCCGTTGGAGGTCAAACTAGTGCCCAATGACGTCAAGCTAGTGCCAAAGGAGGTAAAACTACTGCCCCAGAAGGTCAAACTAGTGCCCTTAAGGGGTCAAAGTATTGCCCCCAGGAGGTCAAACTAGTGCCCTCAGGAGATCAAACTTGTGCTTCCCTGTAGGTCAAACTAGTTCCCCGCTGGAGGTCAAACTAATGCCCGAGGAGGACAAACTAATGCCCCTAAGAGGTCAAATTTGTGCTTCTAGGAGGTGAAACTAGTGCCCCCAGGAGAACAAACTAGTGCCCCAGGAGGTCAAACTAGTGCCCCTAGGAGGTCAGACTAATGCCCCTCAGGAGGTCAAACTAGTGCCCCCAGGAGGTCAAACTAGTGCCTCGCAGTAGGTATAACTAGTGCCCCGCTTGAGGTCAAACTAGCTCCCACTAGGTCAAACTAGAGCCCCTAGGAGGTCAAACTAGTTCCCCCAGGAAGACAAACTAGTGCCCCAGGAGGTCAGACTAGTTCCCCAAGAAGTTTAAGTTAGTGCCCTCCTGGAGGTCAAACTAGTGCCCCGCTGGACGTCAAACTAGTGCACCGAAGAGGATAAACTAGTGATCAAGGGGGTCAAATTAGTGCCCCAGGAGGTCAAACTAGTGCCCCCAGGAAGTCAAACTAGTTCCCCAGGAGGTCGAACTAGTGCCCCCAGGAGGTCAAACTAATGTCCCCCAGGTGGTCAAAATAGTGCCCCCCAGAAAGTCAAACTAGTGCCTCGCAGTTGGTATAACTAGTGCCTCAGGAGGTCAAACTAGTGCCCCTAGGAGGTCAAACTAGTGCCCCCAGGAGTTCAAGTTAGTGCCCCCCTGGATGTCAAACTAGTGCCCCCAGGAGTTCAAGTTAGTGCCCCCCCCTGGGGGTCAAACTAGTGCCCCTCTGGAAGTCAAAGTCAAACTAATGCCCGTATGAGGTCAAACTAGTGCACCCAGGAGGTCAAACTATTGCCTTCAGGAGGTCAAACTAGTGCTCCCAAGAGGTCAAAGTAGTGCCCCCAGGAGGTCAAACTAGTGCCCCCTGGAGGTAAAACATGTGCCCTGCTGGAGGTCAAACTAGTGCCCCTTGGTGGTCAAACTAGTGTCCCCAGGAGGTCAAACTAGTACCCCCAGGAGGTCAAACTAGTGCCCCCAGGAGCTTAAAGGTCTCGTGTATGTTCGAGAGGATATAGAAAACGAGGTCCTCAAGTGTGAGTGTGAACCTCGTATTTCAGTGTGGCGCCCATTTTCTAAGTTCCTGTGAAAGATTAGTTAAATCTAATCAAATCCGAAACTTTATTTATAAATAGTTATAAACTATCAATTAAAAATAAATAAACAATTTTTTAATTGAGACCTCAAACAATTATCCTATAATTGTTTTCAAACAAACAAAGACAATTCCGTACATTATGTACAGAGTATAAATGCTTAATAATGACTTAATATGTAATCATAATAGTTTTATTGTATAATCCAGATTCAGGTAGAGATGTTGAAGATTTATTTGTTATGTTCCTCTTTAAGTGGGAATGGCTCTTATTTCGACAACCAACGGCTCTTATGACAACTCGTTCTCGCACTTTCTTTAAGTCAATATTGACTTATTAAATAAGTGTATATGTGACATACTAATTTATTGTGAATATTTTAGTTTACCTTGAAAAGCTTCATAGAAAACACCGACCTTACCTAACCTTCTTAGTATGTTAAGATAAGCATCTTATTGCTTTATAATTACAATTATTACTTAACCAATTATAGGTATAGATTAAGTAATAATTGTAATTACGAAGCAATAAGATGCTTATCTGAACATACTAAGAAGGTTAGGTAAGGTCGGTGTTTTCTATGAAGCTTTTCAAGGTAACCTAAAATATTCATAATAAATTAGTATGTCACATATGCACGTATTTAATAAGTCAATAATGACTATAAGAAAGTGCGAGAACGGGTTGCTTATGAAGACAGATATGTGGGACGTATTATCCATAGTGTGTTAATATTCGATTTTCCACAGGACAATGACGTTCAGTGAATGTTGATACGTTGAGTCAACACCAAAAACGTTTATTAAACATCAAAAAAGGTTTATTCATCACCAAGAAAGGTTGTTTCAACACTAATAACTTTGATTCAACACCAAAAAAGGTTGATACAAGACTAATGTGAGAGAGTGTCTCTCAAGATTCTCCCACAGCTGACTTGAATGGCTCATTACAGTGCACAAGCCTATCTCTCTTAACCCTGGATAGTGACCTGGCATGTTGGGTATCTCCAGAATGCCCACTTAACCAGGAACACTTTTATAATACGGAGGCCGCCATATGTCCAGGCAGGAAGTAGGTACAGGGAGTTAAGCATACTTGCCACCAAAGGGTCAGTGAGTACATTGGCCGGTGGGAGCATGGGACAGAGGGGAGACAGAAGCAGCGTCTGACCTCTGGGGTCAACCGGCGCGATGGTGAATAACAGCTATGACGTGGTCGTGACGTGTTCATGACGTCACTCCTGCTACTGCTCATCGAACGGTCATTATGATTGGTTCCCGCCCATTTGCTGCAATGCTATTGGTCAAATTGTAATCCCCTTGTATGTGCCAAACAAGATGCCCTGAGCTTCAGGGCATCCATTTGGCACTCACAAGATCATTCAAGTGAGGGAGACCAAACCCAGAGGACGGGTTCTGTTCTGTCTACCGGCCAATAGACTGAACACCGTCTATTCTTCACAGTCAAGTTAACTCAGCATCTCTACGATATAAGTAGATTATTTGGTGACAGATAGAGCCACCTATGTAGGGTAATCAGATAAGAAAATCAGAAGCGGGGGGCCACATAGTGCCACTCCATATTAGGTCACCCAAGGTGTGAGTGGTAGCAGTCGAAAAAACAGTGAAGATAGGTATCTATTATGTGCCACTATGATCATGTTCATTTATACAGTAAAGTATGACAATATATTTAAGTAAAAATGAATTTATTTGTATAATAAACACTCGTGGGTGAGTGCCAGTTACGCCCCCACATTCCTCTATGGGGTAGGTGTAAAACAGGTTCCTCCCGGTGAGGGTGGTCGCCCGTACCCTTCCTCGCACCTAATGGCCTTGACTTTACCGTAACAGAGTTCCACACCCAGCGGAGGTCGAGTGGGTCTTATATAGGGGTATTAAATTATAAATCTCCTCCAGGGGTTAAAAAAAATCAAAGAATTTATTAATGTTTTATTAGGTAAAAATCACAAATGATGTATAAGAAGTTAATTATGACCCCCTATCCCTCTCCCCCCTCCACCTCCCCTTCCTCATCTGAGTAGAATTCTGACGTCTCCCCATCCGTGGTGAGTGGGGGGAGGTCTTGACCCCCTCCCCCCTCTCTTGGGGGAGTGGGGTGAGTTGGCTGGTTGCCTTTTGGACGACTTTCCTTCTGACTCTCATCTGAAGTGTTCTGGAAAGAGATGGAGAAAATAATTTATAGGACTATATCTTTTATTTGAAAAATATTCTATTTCCTCTAAGAACAGTTAGTACATACCTCTCCCCCTGCAGGAGCGACCTTGTGTCCTCTACAGCAGGCATCATCAATTAGGGTACGTAACAGCATCTTGTTTGGGGCAGACCTTCCTCGTAGAATTACTACTCTACAAATGTGGACAGGTCCTAAGAATTGCACTGAAAAAAGAAGAGGTAAAATAGAGGTTGTGCAAACTTTCTATTGTGGGAAAAAAATAAATCTTTACCAGAAAGTGAGGGTAATACTAACCAGGCCCTTCAAGGACTTCAATCTTCCCTGCGTGTGTTTCTGGGGAGACGCCTTCCATTTGTAGGATAAGGGGGATGGGGGTCTTCTAGGGAGGTTGTGGGGTGAGAGGTGTTTTATATGTGGGGTAATCCCCCTGTTAGGTGGGTTGCCTAGCTAACAAAAATATTCTCTACACCACCTATAAGAACCAACCCTTACTCCTCTACAAAATGTCCTAACACAGTGATGTTTCATAGGAAAATATCGTCTCGCATAAGCGAGGGCTCGTTTATCATTTAATTTTAAACTAACGCTTGAAAATACATTATGTAAGTAATGTACTGTTGAAGGCAACCCCAGATGACTCACCCTATGGACGAACATTACGCAATACAGTCCACAAGCAAGGGTAAAATCACTCTGGAGTCTGTAGCACATTCCAAACACCTTTGTTATTGTGTTAGTTTTAATAAATCCTTGAAAATAATGTCCATAAGTAACCGCCGACATTGCATAACTATCGAAAAAAAACATTCGATGTTTAACTTTATCAACATAAATAGCTACCCAATGTCCCATAGTTAATCTGCTATGTGATGGTAAAATATTAGTTATGAGAACAATAGGTTTTCTTGATGAGATATTTAAATGTTCTATTTCATCAGCATTATAACAACCTAGGTAGAGTGCTCGATCCCCTAGATTATTTTTTAAATTAATATTTATATCATTACAATTCATTATGTTTTTAAGCTCGCACGTCACACAGAACAGTTCTCTGTCCGTCGATGGATAGTACCCCGGTCGTTTCCCCAAACAGTAAAACCAGCCTGTTATATGTAACACCACCACCAAACTCAAGCTCCATACGCAAGTTGCCAGATTTCTCCACAGGGAGGGAATCCTTTGTTTGAATGGTGGTTAAGTCAAAGGCGAATATCGATCTTCCCTTATTAAAAGTGTCATAGGCTAGAAGTGAATCACGCTCTAAGCCTAATGTCTTCAAAGTTTCGTAATAAAGGCGGGCATAATGATTGTCGAAATCACCACCAATTCGGTAAATTGCATTATTGTTCAAATACATGGCAATATTTTTCAGTTTTGCATTTTCAAAATATAATCCATTACCTTGGTGAAGGCCAGCGAAATAATTCATTGGCACAATTACCATGAATATCCTGTGAGGAATTACTTGCGCCCAAGGCTGATCAATTAAGAGACTAGTTTGATTCCCTGCTAGGACATATGTTTTAGAAATGGTTTTATTGAAAGTATAGCTTATGGGGTCGGGGGATGCTAACAGTGAGCTGTTTAAGGCTAGGTAAGCACTTGGGTAGGGAAACACTCGTGTTACCCACAACTTAGCATAATCCATATGCAGCCGATACTTAGAGCCATCGTCCACACTTGTATTTAGCACCCAAGCATGTGGGGAGAGCTCCAATCTTAGGCGCACATCTATATTATCTAATATGTATTGGTCTAGGGTTGTTACGTCCAATAGTAGGGGAAAACACATTGCCAATCCTTTACCTTTTAAATCGGTCATAAATTTTTTATCCTTGGCGGTTGCCCCAGTAAAAAATGTATTAGTAAATTCGTTAGGGATTACACCATCATCACTCCAGTCCCTACGAAAGGCTCCAATCCTCCCCAAGGAAGACATTTTTGATGGAGGCATGGAGGTAATTAATTTAATAAACGACCAATAATTAAAATTAGAATTTGTTTCAACTACCTGCTCTCCTAAAAACACCTGAACACCTTTAAACATGGTATTTGACAACCCATTAACAAATTCCACATGGTCATCCTCTTCCAATTTTGTGGTATCGTCATCTTTCGTTAAAGATACCTTAAAATCTATAACAATATTAGCTAAATCTAAGAAGGCGCCCTGGGTTCCAGGGATGCGGAATTCTAAGTAATTATCCCGCAAACGTTGATTAATAGGTAGGTTAACAGGTAGAATGTCTATTTGCTGTGTGGAGGCAATTGAACTCTCCACATTACGTATTCTGTTACTTCTAGGAAATTGGTCAATAATACTGGAAGTATAATATTCTACAGGGATTTTCAACCCAGCTCCACTAGCCTCCGCCATGATCTCCTCCGAAAGGTGAAGTATGACTGCTTACTGTAGTGAAAATACATCATTTTTATACCCAAGGGCTCGTTTACATTTATTATTTTTATTTTTTCTTCTCCTAGAGAGTCTTTTAATTTTCCCGCCTGCTACCAATTTCTTCCCCACAGTCTTAAGAGCATCAATACCGTGAGTTCTCAGAGCGCTCTTTACATCCCGTCTACCACTGGTTAAATCACCAAGAACATTTTTCCCAAAATCGATAGCAGTCGGCGTTACAGTTTTCATGAAAAATGGTATGGCTCGTCGAGCCAAGCCGGCTAAGGTCCCAAAAAAACCACCACCAGATCTGAGATAAGGCGCTTGGAATGTGCGTATGTCATTCATCGCTCCCCCCCTCACCCCGTATCTCCCAGAGAGGGGGGAGAAGATCTCCCCATACTCCTTCTGGGAGGGTGTGTGGAAAGGTACTCGCATCCCGACTCCTCTTCTTATAATAACCGATGATGTGGGTAAACACTTCTATATATATATATATATATATATATATATATATATATATATATATATATATATATATATATTTATATTTATATAGATTATATTGTTATACCTTAGGGCGGAGGTGTAAGACTACCGTAACCGACCTCCCATCTTCAAAACTAACCTTTCGCCCAAACTGATCTGTTATCTTAATGCTCACCTTCTCCAACGTGTTAGTATTTAATGTCTTGTACACTAGGGGGTGAGCCCCTCTAGAATAAGAGTCATGATAATTGATTGCATCTAAGATATTTACAATTTGTCCCCCGTAACGATCCGGCTCGATGACGTCACTATAAATGAGTAAATAGTCACAACCTCCGTCATTGTCTGGGGGGAATGAGGCCACGATCTTTGAGGCTGCTGTAATGTCATCTGATTTTGCCTGATAAATGGTGTATTTGCGACTGCTGTCAAAACCAAGTACATTAGCTATTCTGTGTTTAAATTGAAGACTAAGAGAATATAAGGAACCAGTGCCTTCATTGTTAAGTGTAGAGGATAGTAACACTCGCTCTAAGGATTGATCATAGGTGAGGATTGGTTCTCTTTCTGAGAAGTATATTTTGAAATCACCTCGGAAGCTAAGCTTCATGTCGGTGATTATTTGTCGGCTAAGCTCACTCGTGATGAATGTGATGTTTCTGGATAATATGTTGGTTTTGGGGGTGAAGGTGTAGATGAGATGTTCTGGGCTTTTAGAAAGAGTTCCTCGCTTAAAAGTAGCATAGACGTCTATACCAGACTCCCCCTCATCCTTGATGATAGCGTTAATTCGTCTGGGTAGGAGTATGTTGACTAAGGCCACTTCATGTTTAATGGAAGGGTTTAAATGTAGTGTGGGGATGGTGTTTGTAAATGCTGAACTTGTGTTGTTGTATATATCTTCTTGGTCGAGGCTAGTGAGGTATATGTAGTGTTCCTCGTCCATTGTTAAGTTATGTACTGATTGGGGTGGGAATAAAACATCATTACTTATATTTTATTTTATTAATCTACTAAGGAAATATTACTTTTAAAAGAACTACAACAGGGGGAACTACATTTTGTTCCCCCATAACAAATTACATATAAAGAGCAGCAGCTGTTGGTACTGCTGTCGTCCGCTGCTGCCGCTGCCGCTGCTGCTGGGGGAGCTGTTGGTGCCACTGACACCGCTGCCACCGCTGACGGTACTGCTGCTGCTGCTGCTGCTACCACCGCTGGAACCGTTGTAGTTGGTGGTACTGCTGCCGCTACCGTTACCGCTGCCGGCGATGATGGTACTGTTGCTGCCGCTGTCACCGCCGGAACTGCTGTAGTTGGTGGTACCGTTGCCGCTACCACTACCGCTGACAACACTGTCACCATCGTCGGTGGACCTGCTACTGCTACCACCACCGAAGCTGTTGTAGATGGAGGTACTGCTGTTGCTGCTGCTGCTGCTGCTGTTACTGACTGTGGTGGTGCTGGCACGTCTTCTTTGAGCGTTGATGGTTACAGCTTTCGTTGTTTTTTCGGTGATGAGGATAACAGGAATATTTCCTGTGACTCTCCATCGAGGATGGTGTCAATACGATGATTTGAGAGGGGGTCGAAGTCAATAGTGGTTTCGATCCGTCGTTTGGCCGTGCCAGATGTTGTGGGTGGGGGTGGAGCAGCGCTGGAGGTGGATGAGTACTCTTGTAGGTGTCTCTTCTTCCTGGGGGTGGCTGGTGGTGCTGGTGGTGTAGAACGAGAAGAGCTTCCTGGAGTGGTGGCACCCTCCCCCACCACTGCATCTAGGGTGATAGTTTTACTATCTCCCTCTCCCCTGGGATCATCATTCGGGAGGGGTACCATCGATGGGGTGACGGTAGAGGGACGTTTGAGGATTACCAACTCCTTGTTATGCTTGGCCAGCTCAGCGTTGAGCGAAATGAGCATGGGCCCGACGTCCTTGTGCCAGTTGTCCATGCCATCACGGGAGGCCCCCAGCCCATGGGGCACCACCAGCCGAAACATGGTTGGAGTTCTTACCATGAGATTGCCAACCTTTGTTAGGGCTGTTTTCAGCCAATATAGCCTATTCTTGGCAGTATCCAGGGTGACATTGGTGATGTAGTGGATGTCGGAGGAAGACTGCACTTGCTCCTGAGCTATAGGGTTGGACTCGAAGGGTGCTCCTGCACCGAAAGCGGAAATTAGCGCCACGATGGTGGGGCGGAAGAACAAGACTGGCTCTTCGACAATGTCTTGACCGTCGGAGGGTAGGGGAGCTATCTTCACCTCGATGTCACCCGGGGTAGACCGGTAACGTATTGTGGCCCTGTTGACACGAGTCAGTCCTTCACGTTCCACACGGGCATAGTTGTAACATTTCCAAATTACACTTGCCAGTCCATAGGGACGCACAACAGCAGCGGGTAGATCGTAAACGATCACATCACCGACCCCAAAGGCGTGGGTGTCGGTGATGTCGCTGTCTATTGACTTAATGGACGATAAAGCCATGGCGGAGGGGCGGTTGAGAGGAACGGGGTAGAGTCGCCGTCAACTATGGTGACCGAGGGTGACGGTGGAGGCCTTTAAATACACCTGTGTCCCCCACCTGGAGGGGGAGGGATGTATGGGGTGTGGTGTAGAGGCTGCCTTCCCTACCTTAAAAGTCCATACACACTCCGTCCAGTCTCGAAGGCTGTAATCTGGTCTCGATGTTGGAAGGTTAATTTTTCCATTTGCCATATCTCCGTCTGGATTTCCTGGGATGAATATTCTTCATAACGTTTCACCGTCTCTCCAAATGACTTAAAAAACCGTTCTGGAGGGGCACTCAACACAAGACGGTCATAACAATCCCACAATGCATATATCAATCTACATTTGTGTTCGACATACTTGTAGTACCGCTGAGTAGCAACCAACTTCTTTAATAAGGGAGATTTGTCTTCTGGGGGTGTAGCTGGGGGAGGAGTGGGTCTAGAAGCTTGCTCCATGGTGGATATGCAACTGAATATGGTGGTCTTTAAGATGGTCTTCATATAGGACTTCAATACGGCTCCCAATGGGGTCTCCTATGGATACCCCTCCCCCCTTTTAACTGAGATCTAGCGCGATAATTACGTATGAGGGTTGGGTCTATGCCAGCCACCCTCAGTAAAACCCTTACATCTTCCTTGTCACTTGCCCTAAATTGCCCCTTTGTGAAGGCTAGAGTTTTAATTATATCTAAAATATTTAAATTTTGTACAGGCTTTAATAAATTTCCGCGACTATCCCACATCACCTGTTGGCTGTTTTGTCCAAACATGTTCAATAATGCTTTGACATGAGGAATTTCCTCAATTTTAAAATTCACATTTATTAAGTTGTCCAGACTTGGATTTTGGGGTGTGATGGTGGCTTTATGTGGAGTGTGGCCAGCAACAATTACTTGCACTTCGGGCGGGAGGATGGAATGTCCCCTTTTTTTATTTATTTTTTTTTTTAAAAGGCGATGGTCGCGCCGGGCAGCCCGCGTTTTTTTTTTTCTTTTTAAGGGTGGCGGCGGGCGACGGTCGCCGGGGGCCCCAATGTCATTTAAAGGGTGTGTGACCAGCCCCGCCCGTCTGGAGGTGCTACTACGGCAACACCGCCCACAGCCAGTTGTTGTCAGGTGGGAGGAAGGAGTGTCCTCTTCCCCCACCCCCCCATCACCCCTACCAGAGTCGCAGGTGGGTAGGTTACGGGCTCCCCCAATATTATTACTTGGGATGGATTCGTTTTTTAAAGAGAAGGACATACTTTCACTACCATCACCACCGGGGGAGGGCAGACCCACAGCATTAGGAGGTGATGGTGAGTTCTTGTTTTTATTAAATAAATATTTTTTAGCTATGAATCGTGGTACCAGGCAATATTCTTTCACCATTTTATTCTCTCGTTACTTATTTACGCAATTACCTTATTAGGGAGGAAATTAACGATACAGCCAAAGGTAGCAGAGCTGCTAATATCGCCCCACCACGTCTGGAGGTCAGTATGAGCTTCTTTTTGTATAAAGGAGTTTTCTTACGTGCTACAGATCGTATGTCGTTCTGATATCTCTGTAAGCCATTAATTATCTGAGGTTGAACTGGGATGTTTCGTTTCAGAAAATTGGCAAAAATTTCACAAATTGATTCAATTTCCTGCCGTTTTAAAGCCTTGATTAGTTTATTCCGCTTCTTGGGTGATAAATTGTTTAATAAAATAACAACTGATGATGTTTCTCTACGAGAGAGTCCTCTTGAACTGTCATTTTTTGTTAAATTTGACGATGTCTTGAGCTTTAATCCAGCTATTGGCAGAATCTGGGTACCCTCTCCACTTGACGAAATATTCTCTGTGTCCTTTCGATGTTTTCCTAGACTGTAATACCGTTACAGGAAAATAGTCTGGAAGGGATGTTGCAATCAATTCCTGCTCATAAAACATGCCACTGATCGTCTCGTTGTTTAAATCTTTGATTTTATATGTCGGGATTGGATGTGTTCTGTCAATATGTGACACTACAAATATTTCTTCTGTATTTTGGTGCCAAAAGCCTTTGTGAAATATATTCCTGCGCTTTGCCAATCGCACATGCTGTCCAAGGTGCAGCCGTGGACTGATGGCAGTTATGGAGGAGTCATTGTTTAAATACATGACCTTAAACTGTCTTCGTATATCTTCAATATTTTGCAACTTATGAATGGCATGAGGAGTATTTTTTAGCATCCTGTGGAAAGTGTGGTTGTACACGTCCACAACTTTAGGGAGGATGTGGGTGTATTTTAATGAATTAGCTTGAGTCATATAATGATACAGTTCATGTTTTAAAGTTCTGATGGCTCGCTCCACTATGCTAGATTTCATTTCCGAAAATACACTATATAATTTAATATTTTTCTTATTAAAATAATTTTGAACTGACTTGTTGTAAAATTCTCTACCTCGGTCAGTGAATATCCGCCTTACACCGAGAAACTG